>NC_057797.1:17934719-17960558 GCF_018294505.1 Triticum aestivum
TTTGGATGTCTAATATTTTGAACACATGTCTACATTATTTAAGACACATTGTACATATTGTTTATATATATGTTTAACTTTTTTCAAATACATGATTATCATATTTTCATATATTCCCAACAAAAAAACATCTTTTCATACATACGTTTTGATGTCTATATCTTTCTTTACATATTGTACGTTTTTGTATACATATAAAACATTGTTGATATTGGTTAGAAAAATTTAAATACATGATTAACATTTTTCGAATATATAGTAATACTATTCATCACCCTGGTTGCAGAATAAGTTATTCTTCACCCAAGGTAATCTTACGACCGCTTCATAAATAAATTAAGTTTTGAATACAAATAGTTACGCTCATATTGATTCACGACGTAAAATTTGTTATAAGAAAACAAAAAAAATAGGTTATAAGATCATAAATATCGCATTTTATGTATGTTTTTAAGTTCGTTACTTTACGTAACATAAAATATTTTTTACGGCGAGTATATAGTTTCTTACGTTCTCTTTTTACGTATGAAATAAGACAAAAATTACGAAACCTAAAAATACAATGCATTGACGTCAAAATAGGGTGTGGATGAAGAATAACTATTCTTCACCTAGGGTGACGAATAGTGTGACCTTCTATATAGTAATATGTATATATATGGCTATTTTTGTAATATGTATATATAGTAATATTGTAAAATTTACATATATACGTACTGATGGCTATTTTTGCGTGCTCATGAAACTTTTTTGTACATATCTAATATTATTTATGATTATCGTTTTTATATGCATGAAACTTTTCAAATACACACATTTAATTTTTTTAAACACATGATTACATTTTTTAAATACGTATTAATATTAACATTTTTTAAGTTACACGTTTAGTTTTCTAATTACTAAACCATATAGCAAGATTCACGAAGGAGTTCATTATTTTCCTATTCTTGTAATTTTATATTGTTTAATTGGTTTCGATATTTTTCTATAAGGAAAAACCTTTTTAGAGTTATACAACGAAAAACCTGTTTTTTAGACAATAATGAATTTTGTTTTTCAAATAACTGACCATCCTTACCAAATGGTAATAATAAAAAACTTGTTATTTTCCCATTTTCGTTGGTCTGAATTTTTTTTTGAGTAATATGAGGGCATCCCACATTTCTTCCTGGATGGACCGAGGCCTACATGGTACACATATTTTTTTATAAAGGAGGTAGCCTCGTTCCACCGAGCCCCAAGCCCACCTTAAGCGACACCTTAAGTACCAAGGCATCCTCGTTCACAACCTCATGACCGATTATATTTGTCATAATCAGGTAGAAATAAGGTCGTCGACCACTCTTGTCTGCTTTATGACCATTTGGTGTAAGGCAATTTCAGAGTTTGAGCCTTTCAAGAGAAATGACCGTGGATTTACGACCAATTCAGCTGGGATCACTGAGAGAAGGTCACAAATTGACATATTTCTTGTAGTGAAACCAAGACAAGACAAATAGAGGGCTCCTGATCAAGGAATATGGAAGTAGAGCTCGGAGATGGGAGCCACAAAGCAGTCATCAGTCTCAAAGCATGATGACAGGAGGGGTTGTAGCTGAGAAAATACATCCAGATCTTGTGGACAACGCTGCAATGTATTCTTCTTCTCCCTCTCCCTCTCCCACAGCGTTGCGATGCAAACATCAGCAAAACGGTATACTTATAATTCTTGATTATTATCATATCTCACAGCACAGTCCGTCCTTCCTGTTCAGTTCAACCGAGATCCAAGTCTCCGCTTTCGTTCCTTCTGCATGCACTTAATTATCGCGCGCGAATTTTGATGCCGACAGAAGAATGGCCAAACCCCGTGGAGGAGATCGTCGAGGAGACGAATTTTGAAAACATTTTACAACTTTTTTGAGGTACTATTCAACCAGGAGCAAATGCTCCCGGGAGCCACCCCCGCCCGCCGTACCACCCGTTTCATTCCTACTACGAAACTTAGAGGTAACTAGTGCATCTCCTTACAAAGTCCGCATTGGCAAATATTTGACATTTCAAACTTCTAAGAATAGATTTTGTTCTCCACTCATGGCAGATTTTGAAAGATTATTTCTTATGGTTGCAATTCTAAAACACTTTTTTCTTCAAAACATGGCAAATTTTAGAAAATATTTAAATGCTCAGATGGAAACTATATGAATTTTGTTCCACACACTTTGCAACTTTCTTTCTTTGCACCATGGCAAATATACTTTACGGACCATGGAACTTTATAGATGGTGGAAAATATACTGTATGAACCATGGCAAAACTAAATTTTAAACCATTGTAAATTTCCTTATTTGGACCACGGTAAATTTACTGAACAATCCACGGTGTATTGTTTTTGTTCTTTACCATGGAAAATTTATATATGTGGACATGGCGAATTTGCTTTTGGTATCATTGAAAATTACTTTTTGCTTGGATGATGGTCAATTATTTTTGGAACATGCCAAATTTGTTGAACAAACTATTGTAAATTCTTTTGGTACACCATTGCAAATTTATTTGGGATATCCCATGACAAATTTGTTTCATGATACTATTTCCTTAAAAAAATCCCGTCATCTTTACGAAACAAGGGCAAGTTAGCTTCAAACATAATTGGTATGTTTTCTTTTAAGTTTTTAAGACATGGCATATTTAGTTTCTCATGCATGACAATTTTTAAATTTCATGTATGTCATTTAGATAACACAAATTATGTGCAAACATACCCCCACCCCCACTATCATGGTAAACTTATGCCGATTTGTATTTTTATTATGCTCTACATCTTGATAATTTTTCTACAAGTTTTGTCTCTCTACATTTGCCATGGCGGTGTTACTATGGATGTTCTTTTTCGTAATGTACTAGACGTCGGCAAATATTTTGTATATAACATGGCAATTAAATTTTGTACACCCCATGGCAATACTTACTGCATATGGCAATGTTAATTTTCTGTTCTTTGTGTGTGTACGTGAGATTTTTTTTTACTTTCTGTGCAAAAGGGAATTGTGTTGTGCCAGGAGGCTTTAGAAAGGGCCCAACTAGCATGGGGTTTGCACGCGTGAACGGGGTTGGGTGGGGGTAGGGGCGTCCTTTCAAACAAAAATGTTACCATTCGTTTGCTCCAAATATGATGTCAGATCTATATTCACGTCCTTTATTTATTAATTTGGAAACAGGGAAAGACAAAATAAACTTACTATCGACAATTTCACGTAAGTTCGACTTTATACCAGGATGATCGAAAACCAAAGTTATTCATTCGGAGAGTGGTAAGGCTTCATGTTCTCTCTCCAAATTCACAAATTACGTAAATTGGATAACTAACTAATATTTGAAACATCAACATTTTATATCCGTATGAAAATCATGACTTAGATGATCTTAGAGAAAACAATTGTGTTTCTAATTTAATACGTGGTCAGGACACTCATCATGGCATCGATTGTTTCAACCTAGAGTGCACTGGGTTTGTTCAAATCTCCAAGGACTATATATGCACTGGGTGCAACCTTGGCGCTATCATCAAAACATGGCGGTGAATTGTATGAGGTTCCACTCACATTGTATAAGGTATTCACATTATATTTGCTTATTTTGACAAGAATTATAGTTAGTTAACAGTACGAGCTCACACTAACAATACCGAAAGGTCTGGGGCAAGGATGACATGAGCGGGAAATGGTGCGCGTTATATATACATTGACGATGTGAGCGGGAAACTATTTGAATTTCAGAAAAAGTTCATCGATTGAAGAAGTTCGCTGATTCAAAAATGTTCATGAATTAAAAAATATATTTCAGAAAATTTTCATAAAAAATTTATTCATGAATTTCAAAATTGTTCCCAAATTTCAAAAAATATTTGTCGATATAAAATGTTTGCCTATTCAGAAGAGTGCTCGCGAGTTTCAAAAAATGTTCATATTTTTTAGAAATGTTGGTAAATTATTAAAAATGTTCACATATTTCGAAAATTTCCATGACTTCAAAAAAGGTTTGGGAATTTGATTTTTTTAAAGTTTCCAAAAAAATTGACAATTTCCAAAAAAATGTTCATGATTTCAAATAAGTATTTTTTTGAAAAGGTTCACTCTTTTTAAAAATGCTCATGAATTTGAAAGATGTTCTTAAAATGAAAAATAAAAAAAGAAGAAAGGAAAATAAAAAAGAAAAAGAAAACGGAAAGTAAACATGAAAAAGGAAAATAGGAAATAAAAAATTAAATGAAATAAATAAATAAGTTTATGGAATTTAAAAAGCAAAAAATAACCAAATGTAAAGCACCAAAAAGACGGTATGAGGAACTTCTAGAACCTTGCTAAACCTGAAAGGAGCTAATTGGTCCGGCCCAAGTGTACCTAGCAGGGAACGTGGGTACATGCTTCGTCGCTATCTGGCGAACTACGCGCTAAATAGGATATTAAAGCGGCTATGTCTCAGTTCGTGTGAGACTAACGGCTGCCTTGCCTCAAGTGGGGCGTATGGTGGGTTGCCGATAGTGTTAGGTTCATTAGTTTCGTTCATTTTCCTATTTATTTAGAACCTTTGTTTACATTGTGAATAAATAGTAATCTATATTTCAAATATTATTTTTAAATGTGCATCGTGCATTTAAAAGTGTCGATGCATTGTAAAAAGTTTCTTCATGCAATTTTTATTTTTATTAATAGTTTCATACCATTCAAACATATGTTCATGACTATCAAAAAAACTTTCACACGTTTCAAATATATGTTGAGGACAGGTTTAAAAAGTGTCCAGGCGTACAAATATATGTTTGTGAAAATTTTGAAAATATTTATAAAATGTAAAAAATGTAAAAGAATATATACAAAAAATCGTGTACAACTTGTATTTGAAAAATGTGTAACATGTATTGAAAAATGTTCAATGTGATAAAAAAAGGTACAACGTGTATTAAAAAGATCAACTTGATATAGGAAAGTAAAAAAAAAAGTAAAAAGTCTGTAGAAAACCAGGAAAGTAACACAGAGTAATGAAAAAGAAAAAAAAGAACCACATGATAGGTTCTAAAACCAGTCTGTACCAATGCACCATTCTATAGAACCTTCCCAAACCAGTTTAATGGGACGGCGATGTGAGCACCCCCAGTGGCAATAAGCAAGATATAGCCCGGTGGAAAAAGGGAGAGGACAATGAACAAGCTGCGTGAGCGCCCCCAGAGGATATTGAACATAATAGCTTGAAATTATATATGGAAAGTTACATGAGTTTGGTGCTTCCTTCGATTTCTAGTTCAACTAAATATTCTTCTGGTCACAAGATAGATCCTGCCCCTAGGCGAAACGAGATCATACAAAAAGCAATTTGAGGATCACATATAGCACATCATTTTCTTTTTTGCGATGGAAATATCATATCATTTGTTTAGGATAGCCAATTATCAGATAACAAAAATGTAAATGTTGTCAAGTTTCAGTTCAGTATGGATACCAAAATATAAAAATGTTCGAAATGGCCATCAGACCTGGGGACAGCCCATGTCACAGATGACGAGTCACGGGTTCATATATGATTTGGATCAAAATACCTCAACCATTGCGACCGAACTGACTACACTCAACTACTGAAAGAGCCAACACTGCTGCATTAACTGAAGTGTCTGCAATTTCAGTGGACCACACATCTCTAGGAACAACACCGCCGAATTTCAACAAACTAGTTTCTACAGGTTCTGGATACCAAGAAAATGGGTTATTTCTACAGATTCGCTTCAAAGTTACAAATGGAAAATCACCGTACATAAGAAGCCACGAAAGAAAGGGCACTAGGGCACTGCTGCTATTACTTCACCTTGGCGGCTGTCAAGCAACTCAGGATATCTGTGAAGCAAACCGTCTGCATCAGAATCTGACTTTCTCAGCTCGTCACTGAAATGATAGAAACGATCAATTCTCAGCTAGTTTAAAATGTAAAAGAATTCATGGTTTTAAGTAACTTATTCCAGAATCATTTTAGGAATATATGATCACATAAAGGCAACAGAAAAGTTAGACGAAAAGTGAAATTGAAGAACTGTTTGGACTTCTGTACTGGTTAATTTTCCACTTCCATTATAGATCTAATCTTAAGGTTTTTAATGGCTTATGAAAAATTAAGTGTTCAGCGATCGATGCCTCTATCTCTGAAGGAAATTCTGAGCCCGTGAGAGTATCAGTACGATTAGGAGTAGGATAGCATTGAATGAGGAAATGCCCTTGTAGATTTCTTCATGTTGTCATGTAAAGAGATCTAACGGAAATGATAATACAATTGGAAAATGGGACATGCTTAAGTGGCGTAAATGTAGAAACTACAAACATGTTAATGGAACATCATACTGTTCAAGACACATATCCAAGTGTATATAGATAAAATTGCTTATGAAAAACAATGGGTGACTTACAGATGAGACAATGGTCATGGAAAAGGAAATGTATGATTCTGATACTACGCCATAAAAATAATGCGCTAATCCATTTGCAACCACCATAGGGAGAGGCAGATCCAGATGTGATGTGGTGGGACCTCAGTCGATGCATAAGGGGAATGGATGGCGACAAATACAAGAGGAAAGAAATGGAGCGCTGCTGACCAAGATAGTAAGGGAAGGATGTGGGAAATAAAAAGCAGCCAGCCTCAAAGCACGATGACAGGAAGTGATGAAAGCAGCTCGAAATAGAAATGTGGTATTTGTTAGTAGAAATATAAACGTGATTAGTTAGAGATAAGGAGATAGAGATAGACTTAGTTTAAACACATAATATCTTGCCTTGTACTCCAAGTCTCTTCTACGTTGTACTCTATATATACCCCTATGAGGGTCAGATCAATACAACATACTCCCTCCGTTCCTTGATATAAGGTGTATAGATTTTTAAGAAAAAGTCCGAAATATAAGGTGTATTGGGTTACACCGCTCGTTTGGATAATTTTTGAAGGAATTTGATTACATTTCCTTATATCAGAAAAGCTCCTCTATTTTCTCATGTCTATTATCTAGGAACGGAGGGAGTATAATTCCAGGGTTCTATATTTTCTCCGCAGCGTGCCGCTCCCAGGCAGATCAATCTCCTTCCCCGGGGGCGCGGCACCCGATCGATCAAAGATTGAATCGGTTGCATAGATTAGATATTTTTCACTCTTCCGGATTTCATAGGTTGATTCTTTTTAGCCACAAATAAATCCTACGACCCTCAGAATCCCATAGAAATGAGTGCAGGCGGCCATGCGCCGCCGATCTCCCACGCACGACTACAACTTTTCCGAGCAAATTGACGTCACTCCGGTCTCCGACTGCAGCGCACGGCTACATGCGGCAATCGACCGAGCACGCGGGACTGGCCACCTGCGGGCGCTTGGTGGCCTTCGGCCTCGCAGTACATCATCCTGTCGGCTGGGTGCTGGCCGGGTGCGTCTACCTGATCAGCTGACCGCGACGCGTCAACATGGAATTTCATCGACTCGCTCCACAAGGACGGCATCAGAGGAAAACTTCACGTGGCGTCACCAGCACGAGCACCGGGAGGTCCGATCTAATCTTCCTTGATTTGCGTATGCAGAACGAGGAGATATACACGCACAAGGCTTGTACAGGCAATCAGGCATGCAGCAAGAAACTAGAAGGTCTTCATCAACATCATCGCCGCTACCTCGTCCACAAGATGGACACCTGGCGTCCTCTGACAGACTTTTCTGCAAGACACGACCTCGACGACGGCAATGACCGCGTCACGACGACGCCATCGACCGCGTCATCCACGAGGGCACGACTGCATCGACACGGCGTCACTACAGTGACCACCCTACACGGCCACACGGTTCTGGCAAAACCGATGTGTGCTCGATGGCCTTCCTTCGGTCTTGGCAAAACCGGTGGACTCTCATCGCCGACGACACCCTTTGACATCCGCAAGGTGCACCGTCAACGTCTGCAGCTCCGTCATAGCGCATTTTTTTTGCGCCTCCGGCTTTGTGCGGATTCATCATCCACGACGACCACACCATCGACCACGACTACCTCGACCACGGCTACATCACCATATGATCGGCTACCTCGACATTAATGGCTACGCCTACAACAACTCATCGGCAACAACTCCAGTCAACATCGTCTGCCTCGTCACTTACGTCCACGACACTCCCGCTGTGACTGCGGGAGGGAATAAAGGAGAAGACAAGGAAGGCACCAGAAGGGGACGCAGTCACCGCCCTAGGTGCCGACCCATCAGCCATCAAAGACGCAGTTGATGATGATGCAGCGGAGAGGACGACAGAAGCGCAAGACTTCAAATTCAGTCGCAATCATCCGCTTCATTCCCGCTACGACTGAGGGGGAATGTTAGAAGTATAAACGTGATTAGCTAGAGATAGACTTAGTTTAAACACACAATATCTTGCCTTGTACTCTAAGCCTCTTCTATGTTGTACTCTATATATAACCCTACGAGGGTCAAATCAATACAACATATAATTCTAGGGTTCTATATTTTCTCACAGTCTTCTCTCTGGTATAGGTAGTTGAAGATGAATACATAGGGAGCAAGCGGCGAGTCTGGGTGGACTAGGCAAAGCAATGCTCTAATCAACATGCATGACAGGGAGAGGCATATCAGAAATAATTTCGTGGCACCTCAACTGATGCACATGCAGAGTGGATGGTAACAAAACCAAGACAAGCCAAATATAGGGCTGCTGATCAAAGGATATGGAAGTAGAGCTCGGAGATGGGAGCCACAAAGCAGTCAGTCCATATGGCGCTTTATCTGGAATTGGTAGTCGATGAAGAATACAACATGTGCGAAACCTTAACTGGCTTTAAATCTAGACATTCAACAATCGATTAAATACATAATGCGCACCTTGTTTCACCATTGAAAGAACTATCGATCCAAATTTACTAAATGGGTGACGAGTTTCCATAATATATGATGGGTATACCATATGCATTCACATGTAAGCTGATGATAAGCTAAAATATATACATGTAGCAGAAGATAGATTTACATCACCTGTTCACCACACACAACACATCAGCATCAAGTATTGTTCAGCATTTCAGGTTCATCATCTTTGCCACCGATCATGCTTCCTATAACCAAAACAAGTCTAGTAAACTAACAAAGAACTTGAGGAAAAATCAAATGAAAAAAGAGAGGGCAAAGGTGCTAGTTAAATCAAACTGAGAAACTCCGATGACGAAATAATGAAGATTTAATAAAACTGGCCTTGTAGAAGATAAAGAAAGCTTCACTTTTTTCTGACGCAGTACAAATGAACTCACTTGCAACAGGATTCTTACAAAAAATGTTCAATAAACTTCACCATTTATTTCGTATATATCAAGATATATGTAGGTTAGAATTGTGGACTTATTATTAACTGCAAGATCAATATATGTAATCATTATATTTCAGAGAAATGCTTTGAGAACTTGCTAAGCATCCAAATATAATATCTACTCTTCTACTCAAACTACCAAAACGTCTTATATTTAGGAACATACGAAGTAGTACCTAATACAATATTTCAAACGGTTCAACTATGTGCTTTAGTGTGTTGCAATTTCCAACTGTTGCATATAGATCATACTGAAAACATCAGTGCTATAAATATATAGACATAAACTTGATGATAATATCTCAGGCAACAACAACAAAATTCTTCTAGCTCCCTTCCAGTTCAATAATAATAATAATATAAAAAGAACATTGACATAAGTTAAGCACACTTGACAAATAAACAAGGAATACAATTTAAACAAAAAATATCACCCAACCCTTGAGCACAAGAACAAAGTTCCAACAACCACACGCCCAAAGATAACTGAATCTTGTTAATCTCCTTGGAAAGTAAATTAAAGACGAGATGTTACCTCCAGCATAGAAATTTGTGTAGGGATAATAGGTGGTCCTGAGGTTGCTTTAAAAAATAAGTTTGAACCGCAGCGAGTCAAGTTGGATCATGAAGACACTAAAGTCTATAACTAGAAACATCACATTGCTTTCCTCGGCATACCCAAGTATCTGTAAGTGTGCTTTCTCCATCTTCGGTTTCAACGGAAGGAGCTTGCCCAATTGAAGTGTTTTCCGGAGCACCCATCTGCCAACACCACCAGAGTTGTTCCTCTCCCACAGCTGCATGCTCTGTTGGGACGAAATGGCAAGGCCTAGGCAGCCATCCTGTGTCCGCAAGATCTGGAAGTGGGAATACCTGGTAGAATGGGCGTCCGCTGGCTCCTGGATCAGGACGAGGCTATGTGTTTCAAGACCAAATGAGAGGATGCAGGTTCCATCAATCGACCAGTGCAATGCACTCCCAACAAGGACGTTAGAACTAAGCAGACTAATCCCAAATCTGACTGTAATTGGTTCTGAGATAGTATTTCCCCATCCACCGGGCTCGGAGTTATAGAGGCGAGTGAACACGCGGGTGCGGTCTCTGTTGGTGCGGACCAGCACCAGTTTGAAGGGGCTGGAGTGGCAGTCGCCGTGCATGTGGCCTTCCTCGCGGGCGGCACAGAGCATCGCGACGTCTCTGATGAGGTTCTCTTGGTCGTCGTCGAACCCCGGCGGGAAGGCGACCTGTGCGGGGGTACAAATACTATAGTTAGCCTACAAATACTATAGTTCTCTTTTTACATTAATCCCCCACTTTATTAAACTGATAAGATATTACAATCTGACTGGATAGTTCTAGTCAGGAATCCAAGAATTACATCAACGCATGTAAAAGAAGAAATGCTAAGAGCTTCTCTAGCGCAAAGGTGCGCCGCCCAATTTGCTTCGCGTCTAATCCATAGAAGCTTGAACCCCTGAAAAGTCTCGGCCAAATGCTTAATTTCCCTCGTAATATGGGCCCCATTCAACAGGATAGCGACAAGTAATATGGAACAAAGGGAGTAGATCATAACAGTCCATTTGCATGATAATATGTTGATTCCCAAAATACTATCTAACGAACTTGCATGCTAGAACAAATCAACATCATCACAAGGTGGAGCCATCAAGAGTTGGGTGAAACTGACATACCATTGCACACTTGAAACTCCAAATTTGCTCCTTTGTCATTTTCATACTTCTCTACTTGTGCTTGAGGCTGGACACCATCCATTTATTTTGTTGCACACCAATCTTTTCCTTTTGTTGCTGCCAATAAAAATTATAGTAATTTGTAGCCCCTCGCCGCTTTCCTCCACGGCAGCGCAGCCCTTGGTCGCTCTCCTCCGCGACAGCGTTGGGCTGCATTGCTCGCCGTCCTCGCCTTCGGGACCGCAACGATCTCCTTCCAGCCTTTCCCCGTCCGCTGAATCTGTTACTGATTGGAGCATCTCCAGCAAATCCGGTAGATCCCCGTCTTGTAAAATATACCGCAAAATGTCTTTTACGAGTTTTTAGGCTGTCTTTTAGGAGTTTTTAGGCTGTGATATGTGCGAGAGCAGAACAAATCCCGCTAAATTGTTGACAACAAACATAAAGCCCCTGGACTCAATAAAACCTAACTGCAATTGGGACCTTTGTCCCGGTCAAGCTCTCGTGCAAGATCTGCCATGGGCAGGGAGGTCGCAGCTCCGCCACTCACCGCCGAACCACAGAGCCACCACCCACGCGCCATCTCCTCTCCAGACTCGGCTAGGGCTGGCGGCCAGAGCTCGCGTCTCGAGCAACAATGCCTCCTTGCGCGGCAGCAGCTCGAGCAGGTAGATATAGCGGATTCGACCCGAACTATGCAGGAGCCCGCAATTTTTTTTACGAACAAGTGATTTTCCAGTATGTTCGGGGCGGAGAATTTGCCGCCGGGTCGAAAAATCAGCCCCCGGTCCGCGGGAGAGGCTTGCTGGGGTCCGCCTCATCAATCACTTTGACCAAGGCCCCAGCCAGATCTCTACACTCCTCGGCACAAGCCTGTGCGCGCAGCAACTCCTCTTCACAGACATTTCCACGACATAGTTCCGGGCTTGGTTGTGTTCTTTTGTCTCTCCGATAAGATGAAAAAAGACTAGATATACTCAAACAGGTGCAACAGGTGCTTCTCATAAATAGCTCTAGCCAATGCAACCAAAAGACCGATCTGAGAGAGAGGGACGGACATTATACTCCAACACTCCCTCTCACGTATATGCTCCTTTGGAGCTATATGACGTGGGCAGCGGAAGCGGGGGCAGGCCGCAATTATTTATTGCGTTTACTGGGTTTTGAACCCTGAACCTGTTGGTTTTAAGTTTATGCACCTAACCAGTTCATCCATCAGACCGATCTGATGGAAGAGACTAGGCAGCACATTATACATCAACACTCCCCCTCACGTGTGGCTTCCTTAGACCTAAACGTGGACCGAAAGTGGGTTGCAATTTAATTGCGCCAGCCGGGTCTTGAACTCAAGACCTCTTGGCTCTGATACCATGTAGAAGTGCATGCTCTAGCCAATGCAACCAAAAACCGATCTGAGAGAGAGAGAGAGAGTCGGACATTATACTCCAACAAATACGTCCATTAAGATAAATATATAATTCCAAACAAGACAAACTCATACTTTCTCCTTTCGGTTTATAAGGCTTATCTCAAAATCTTAATTTTTCCATTTTATAAATCTCAATTTGGTCGTTCCCCATCATAAGTTCAGATTTTTAAGATGCATTAAATAATGAAAAACGTTTAAAAACATCCGGATGATTTTTGGCTTCGTCAGCCGCGTCGACCGCCGTCTGATCACACACGATCGTGTGGCGTCGAGCACGTGCGGAGCGCCTATTTGTCTATCACACAAAGTAGCCTGCACACCTATCGCGTCTAGCCTCGCGCCTAAAGGTAAGTTGTCCCGTGACTCAACCGTTCCTTTACTCTTACAAATCGAGCTATTCGAACCCCGAGGCACAGTTTCTTATGTCACAGCGGAATCGACACTTAGGCTCTGTTAAGAACTAGATGTATCTCCTCTGTATTACAAGCTGAATTGCGGTAGCTAGCCCTGATTACAATCTCCAGATGAAGCTACAGTGGATGGGGATTACAGGTAGAGAGAGAAGCGAGAGGTAGGAGAAGAGCCGAGCCGCCGTTGTCGTGATCCTACGCGGATACCCTCGCTGATGCTTTGGCCCTCCTACTTGTAGTTGCAACTGTAGGGAGTCGGCTGAGCCTGGCCCATCCTCTCAGCCCATGAATGGAAGGGGGCCAACAGGCTCTCTGAACTGGTGTCCCTTCCATGAACCTATAAACTAAATAAAAGATACCATGCTTTATGAAGACCTATACATGGCACGTAGTGCTTTGCCACCTAGGTACACATGTGATGCTACAAATAATACACGTTCAACAGAAAAATCTCAAGATGAAGCACGTAGCAAGCACCAAACGAGGATTCCAACACCATCATTTTTTATACTAGCAAGTTGATGGAGTCATGGCTGCTTGGATATAGCAATGTTTGGAGTAGCGTCCTTATGCCGTAACCATTCAAGTATCCCATCCAAGCATCATCGGAGCAGGCGGGTTGACGTCATACATCGCCGAAGCATCCGTGCCGCTGTCGTAGCACTGGCACGATCGGTAAGCACGCTGTCACAGCACCATCGAAGCAGTCAGGCCTCCGTTGCAGCATCACCGTGGTCGTCAAAGCATGTCGTCACAGCATCACCGCGACAGTTTCAAGCATGCCGCCGCCGTGGTTGGCCGCATCATCGCCAAGTCTGTCGAAGCAGGCATCGTGGCTGTCGAAGCACGACGTCGCAACATCATCAAAGCAGACTGGTTGATATTGTAGCATCCCCGTTATTGTCGAAGCACAATGTCGCAACATAATTGAAGTAGCCAGGTCGTCGTCATAGCATCACTGCAACTGTCAAAGCAGACCACTGCCATCAAAGCATGTCATCGCAACATCATTGAAGCAAATGGGCCGCCGCCAAAGCATGTCGTCGCAACATCGTTAAAGCCATCGGGCCTCCGTCGCAACATGCCATTGCAGCATCATTGAAGTAGCCAGGTTGTCGTCGTAGCATCATCACAATAGCCAAAGCACACCACGGCCATCAAAGCATGTCGTCGCAACATCATCAAAGTAGACGGGCTGCCGCTCGTAGCATCGTCGTGGCCGTCGAAGCACGCCATCGTGCCATCGCCGCGGCAGTCAAAGCATGTCGTCGCAGCTTTGTTAAAGTGGTCGAGCCTCCATTGCAGCACACCATCACAACATCATTGAAGTAGCCAGGTTGCCATCGTAGCATCACCGCAACCGACTAAGCACACCGCAACCATCAATGCATGTCGTCACAACATGATCGAAGCAGGCGGGCTGCCGTCACAGCATCGCCACGGCCGCTATGCGAAGCACGCCATCGTGCCATCAGCGATGCTACACTTACGCTCAACTCATACGGGTTGGTACGGGAACATGTGTCAATATTTGGTTGGAAGTTGGAATGAGGAGGACCCCACAGTGAAAATCAGGGGGCACAAAGATTGGTGGGGAGAGAGTCCGTAGTAGGAAACCGTGCAATGCTACCCATAAATGTAGCATTTTTGATCGTGCCATCACTGCGGTTGTCGACGAAGCATGTCATCGCAACATCATTGAAGCGGCTGGGCCTCTTCGCAGCACGCCTTGAAGCAGTCAGGACGGCGTAGCTTTGATGTGATGCAGCTCATGCCTATCGACGTTGGTAGCAGGGTAAGATCGTATATTTTTTTTTTTGCAATGCACATGACAGAATTTGTAGTAACTAAGCTTGGTTACGTAGGAGTGTTGCACCGTCTTGAAGAACCTACCAGGTTCTGTGGAGATATCAAAGTTGTTGTACAACAACGTTCAGTCATCTGGAATTAATATTTATAAACCAGTCCCGCTGGCAACAAGCCCACAACCGACGCGATGTATGGTCCACACAGTGCCCCACCACTGAGCACCGACGTGAAACTGAAAGGGTGAGCGACGCTGACTTGCTCAGCGGATCGTACGGCTGACGGCGCGTGTTCGTGGATTGATCGGGTGGCTAGTGAACCGGCTGATTTCTTGCCCGTATCAACCGGATGATGCATAGCATCCGCCTTAATAATTGCATACAAGTATTAAGAAAAAAATTGATCAATGCATGTATTTTATGCTTGCATGTATTTCAATTAATACATTGATAAACATAAATAAAAAAACAAAAGCATTAATTAGGTGCTTTTGCAAATTACAAAAAGTATTTCCTCAGTCATCATCTATCTTGGTTGGTAAGGTTGGTGAGATTTTTGAATTGAATCCTATAAACCAGAAAGGAGGAAGTATATACTTCACACGTATATACATGCACAAACAACGATAGGGTTTCTAACCCACTAATAAATTAGCATTTCTTAACCAACCAGGAGGGGATGATACTACAGAGACAAAAATTTCAGAATACTTATAGGCACCAGCACAATAAGAGCAACATTGACCACCTTCTGCATGTTATCCAGCCTCCTGTGGAAATTTGCCAAGTCCTCCTTGCAACGCCTGCACATGAAGAGCAAATATGTTACTAGAAGATACAAAGTTACCTATTATTATTTTTCACAACTTACACGGAAGTATTATTACATATTGTTCTGCAACTAGGTTTATCTCACAAAAAACACATATGAGCACTACTTTGCGTCTAAAAAACTAGAGTAGCCTTGCTCAATAAACATCGTCGAGAAACACTACTAGTAGGGTAAAAAGGCTCGTTCAGTTGTATACAGTATTAAGGAATTTACCTCTCAACTAAATCCATATCATCCAAATTCTTGGATATATCCTTCATACTCTGGTCAAACTCTGCAGCCATGCGCTTTATTTCCTCGCGCTGTTTGGCCAGCGTTGCCTCGTCATCAGAATAAACCACTTGTCCCCCCTATAAAAATTTGAAGGACATGTGTTACAAATGCTGGAAATTCATAAAGAAGTTGCAATACAGTGAATACATCACGGATGCCTCTCAAGACGGATGAAAGATGCAATAATTTTTTTTTGTCTTCGTCTACCGCCAAATCTACTAAATAAGTATAAACACTAGTGACTTAATAATGGAACATGGTTGTACAAAAAGACTTTCACCATCCGAACATCCACTAAAACGTAGTGCAAGGGTGATTGATTTCTCTAAAAAGATGATACTAGAGGGGGGGAAGGCGCAAAACCGCACCAGCTGGGATCAGATCTAACCTGGGGTGACTGATTTCTCTAACAAGTTGTAAATTATACGAAATTGGGGAAAAATTAGAGCAAAACCGCAACAGCGGGGATCAGGTTTAACTTGCTTGCGAGAAATCGAGCAGAACTTACCGTGCCACCGTGGGACATGAGGCGAGAACCCGCCGCCGGCGAGAGCGCGTGGACCGGCCCCATACGGGGGGCCATCATCGGCGACCGGGCACCGAGGGCCGGCAACTTCCTGACGAGGGAGCGCAGCGCCATCGGGGGAGGCAACGGCGCGGAGGAGGGCCGACGAGGAGCTCAGCGGGCGTGCTCCGGCGGAGAGGCTTGAGCGGGGACGGACGCGGAGGAGAGGAAGGAGCGTCGGGCACGAGGGGATCGGGCACGGGGTCTGGCGGTGCGAGGGGAGAAGTGGGGATCGAGGAAGAGGGAGGTTGTGCGGGCTAGGGTTAGGAAGGGGTCGGCTGGGCCTTGGGCCGTGAAGCAGATGGGCCGGCGCTCTTATTCTTATTTTCTTAAAACACAAAATAACAAAGAAGAAAAGGACAAGGAAGGAGGTGTTAGGGGAAGAAGTTGGACACGCGGATAATTTTCCCGGACCCACAAAAATGAGCTTGATCCAAAAAAGTAGAAGTTTGCATGAATGCAAGATTTAAATTCAAACTCATTTGAATTTAATTCAAATGGTTTGAAAATTCAAATGAGTTTGAATTAGGACAAGGTTTAGGAGTGGCCAAAATGTTGAGATCTTTGGTGGAGCTCCGGAAAGTGAATAAAGAATTTAGGGCAAAGTTTGGAGACCAAACTTGAAGCAGAAAAGGCACGGAATTATTTTGCAACTGCGTTTATGGGTGATTCCGAAATAGTGGAATATTTAATATAGCTCCCTGAACATTGAGAGGATATGTTATAAAGAGAAATCACCATGTGAATTCCCTAGAGTTAAAGATCTATGCAATTTATTTAATTGAGTTTTGAAAAGGGTTGCAAGAGGACATGATGCAATGCAAATGATGCAATGATGAATGCAACGAACAAAACAAAACACACGACGAATCTCGGAATCCATGGAAGGCATCTGGAGCGCCGGTCTTGGGGCGTCACACATACTCAATAATTTGTATCAAAATCATACAATTCATAACTTGGTGTGAATATTTTGAATTTAAACTTTTGTAGACTGTAATTTTATTAGCTTGATTCGGGTTTGTACTCAAGTCAATTTTCATGATGCCCACGCACTTGTCTGTAAAACAACATGCACCGACAAAGGTAGACTTGTTTTTTCATGAAGCTTTTGCATCGCCTATAGTGTCACACTCTCCTTTGCTCTATTTTTTGTGCAACTCATAAGGTTGTCGGAGTCCATCCATGTTTGTGATGGAAACTTCCTTTTCTTTTAGATGATTTTACTTTAATTTCTTACCACTACTTACAAACTTATGTGATTTCTAATATATAACTTCCGGTTTTCACCATAAGGCATAAGCACTTCTGCATCACAAAACTGTACATTTCCAGAAATGTACAAGATACATATGTATGGCTGAACTCACTATGCTTCCAAAAATTAATTGGTTGCGCAAAGCTTGATCTACTATCATGGTTCCACTAAATAACATATGTTTGTCAAATTAGTAAGTGTACCATCCATTTTATTCCTACTCTGAAACTTAGAGGTAACCAGTGCATCTCCTTACAAAGTCCGCATTGTCAAATATTTGCTATTTCAAACTTCTAAGAAAAGATTTGTTCTCCACCCATGGAAGATTTTGAAAATTTATTTATTATGATCTCATGGCAATTTCAAAACACATTTTTCTTAAAAACATGGCAAATTTAGAAAATATTTTAATGCTCACATGGCAACTATATGAATTTTGTTCCACACACTTGGCAACTTTCTTTCTTTGCACCATGGCAAATATACTTTACGGACTATGGAATTTTATGGATGATGGCAAATATACTTTATGAACCATGGAAAATTTATTTTTTTAACCATTGTAAATTTCATTTTTTTTGAACCACGACATTTTATTGAACAATCCACGGTATATGGTTTTTGTTCTTTATCATGGAAATTTTATATATGTGGCCATGAAAATTTTATTTTTGGTACCATGGCAAATTCAATTTTTTGGCCATGGTAAATTATTTTTGGAACATGCCAAATTTGCTGAAGGATCCCTCATAGCAAACAGTTCGTTTACTCCACGGCTGCTCCAGATCTGACATCAGATATGTATTCACATCCTTTATTTATTAATTTGGAAACAGGGAAAGGCAAAATAAACCTACTACCTACTATTTCAGGTAAGTTCCACTTTATACCAAGATGATGGGAAACCAAAGTTATTCGTTCGGGGAGTGGTACGGCTTCAAGTTCTCTCTCAAAATTCACAATTTGCGTAAAATGGATAATCGACTCTCATTACTAAGACCTTACATTTTAGTCATGATTTATGAATAGACATATCGACCAATATTTGAAAGATGAGCATGTTGTATGCATATGAAAATCATGACTTACATGAGCTTAGAGAAAACAATTGTATTTCTAATTTCATATATGGTCAGGACACTCATCTTGGCATCGATTGTTTCAACCTAGAGTGCACCGGGTTTGTTCAAATCTCCAAGGACTATATATGCATTGGGTGCGGCCTTGGCGCCATCATCAAACTACAGCGGTGAATAGTACGAGGTTCCACCCACATTGTCTATGGTATTCACATTGTATTTGCTTATTTCGATATGAATTATAGTTAATTAATTCCTATGCATGGTGGTAGCTACACACACATGGTGGCAGCTACACACCCTTTGGCATAAGTGCATTTTTTTATATATGAGGTGTCGGGTTTCTTATGGCATTGGCACAAGTGCATTTTCGTTGTATAGAAAAATGACTTTTTCTCACTTCTCTTTGCCTTTTTATTACCTTTTTGACACAAGTGCCTTTTCGTTGTGTGGGCATTTTCTAACTTCTCTTGGTCGTTTCGCTTGTTTTTTTTTGGCATAATTGCATGTTTGCTTGCCTGGCCGGTCCAAAGTCGCGATATTTCTGTTATAGTTAGTTTTCATAGTCCAAAATAATTTACCAAAATAATTAGACATAAAAATTGGGGCGTGCGTAGCTACCACCATGGGTAGCAAATTATTTCCGTAACTAATAGTTCGAGCTCACACTAACAGTACCAAAAGGTCCGAAGCAAGGATGATGTAAGCGGGGAATGGTGAGCGTTAGTGTGAGCGTTGTACATTGACGACGTGAATTTCAGATTCGCTGATTCAAAAAATGTCCATGCATTCAAAAAATATTCATACACTTCAAGAAATCTTCATAAAAATATTCTTCATGAATTTAAAAAATCGTTCCAAAAGTTTAAAAAATATTTGTTGATTTCAAAAATATTTCCAATTCAAAAAAGTGATCACGAGTTTCAAACAAATGTTCACAATTTTTAAAAATATCCGTGAATTCGTAAAGTGTCCATATTTTCGAAAAATGTCCACGACTTCAATTTTTTTGGGGAATTTGATTTTTGTCAAGATTTCCAAAAATATTCACAATATTTAAAAAATGTTTGTGATTTCAAAATAATGTTCATGGTTTCGTAAAATGCTCAAGAATTTGAAGGATGTTCATAAAATGAAAATTAAATAATGAAGAAAGGAAAAAAAGAAAAAGAAAAGGAAAAGCGAACATGAAAAAAAGAAAAACAAAAAAGTAATTTAGGAAAATTAAAAAGCAAAAAATAACCGAATATAAAAACACCCAAAAAATGGTCTGGGGAAGTTCTAGAACCTGTCTAAACGTGAAAGGAGCTAGTTGGGCGGCCCAAGTGTACCTAGCGAGGAAGGTCGGTAGACGCTTGGTCGCTATTTCATGACCTACGCGCCAAATAGGATCTACCCGCGGCTATGTCTCGGTTGGTATGAGATTGACGGCTGCCTTGCGTCAAGTGGGGCGTATGGTGGGTCGCCGATAGTGCTAGGTTCATTAGTTTCATGCGTTTTCCTCTTCATTTATTACCTTTGCTTACATTGTGAATAAATAGTAATCTATATTGCAAATATTTTTTTAAATGTTCATCCTGCATTTAGAAGTGTCAATGCATTGTGAAATGTTTATTCGTGCAATTTTTAGAAAATACTCATACTATTCAAAAGAAATGTCCGTGATATTTATTACAATGTGTATACATTGTAGAAATCCAATTTTTTAGAAATAGTTTCATACCATTGAAAAATATGTTCATAACTATCAAAAAAGCTTTCACACGTTTGAAATATATGTCCGTGACAGTTTCAGAAAGTGTTCAGGCATTCAAATATATGTTTGTGATTTTTTCAAAAATATTTTTAAAATATAAACAAATGTTGGCATAGTTTAACAAAAATGTTTCACATCATTCAAAAAATGTTCAATTTGTATTTGAACAAATTTTTTATACATATTCAAAAAAAGCTCAAACATGTACTCCAACAAATGTTTATACAATGTAAAAAATATATGCATGTAATTTGAAAAAATCCATACCATTCAAAAAAGTGTGCAACGTGTATTTGCAAAATGTGTAATATGTATTGAAAAATATTCAATGTGATAAAAAAAGATACAACATGTATTAAAAAATAAATTTGGTAGAAGAATGGAAAAAAATGAAAAAAAATCCATAGAAAACCAGGAAAGTAACAAAGAAAAATGAAAAGAAAAAAGAACCACATGAAAGGTTTAGTATGGATACCAAAATCCATAGCACATCATTTGTTTAGGATAGCCAACTATCAGAGAACAAAAATGCAAAAGTTGTCAAGTTTCAGTTCAGTATGGATACCAAAATACAAAAATGATCGAGGCCGTCAAACCTAGGAACAGACCAGACACGGGTTCATATATGATTTGGATCAAAATATCTCAACCATTGCGACCGAACTGACTACACTCGACTAATGAAAGAGCCAACACTGCTGCATTAACTGAAGAGTTTGCAAATTTAGTGGACCACACATCTCTGGGAACAGCACCACGGAATTTCAACAAACTAGTTTCTACAGGTTCTGGATACCGGCAAAATGGTTTATTTGTACAAGTTTGCTTCAAAGTTACAAATGGAAAATCACCATACATAAAAAAAGGGCACCAGGGTCCTGCTGCTATTACTTCAACTTGGCAGCTGTTAAGCACTGGGATATCTGTGAAGCAAAAACTATCTGCATCAGAATCTGACTCTCTCTGCTCATCACTGAAATGATAAAACTATCGATTCTCAGCTAGTTAAAATGTAAAAGAATTCATGGTTTTAAGTAACTTATTCCAGAATCATTTTAGGAATATATCAGATAAAGGCAACAAAAAGGTTAGACAAAAAGTGAAATTGAAGAACCGTTTAGACTTCTGTACTCGTTAATTTTCCACTTCCATTGTTGATATGATCTTAAGGTTTTTAACGGCTTAGGGAAAATTAAGTGTTTAGTGATCGATGCCTCTATCTCTGAAGGAAATTCTGAGCCAGTGGGACATGCTCTTGTAGGATATCATTGAATGAGGGAATGCTCTTGTAGATTTCTTCATGTTGTCACATAAAGAGATGAAACGGAAAGGATAATACAATTGGAAAATGGGACATGCTTAAGTGGCGTAAATGTAGAAACTACAAACATGTTAATGGAAAATCATACTGTTCAATACACATCCAAGTGTATACAGGTAAAATCGCTTATGAAAAACAATGGGTGACCTATAGATGACACAATGGTCATGGAAAAGGAAATTTACGATTCTGATATTACGCCATAAAAACAATGCTCTGATATATTTGTAACCACCTTAGGGAGAGGCGGATCCAGATGTGATGTGATGGGACCTCAGTCGATGCATAAGGAGAATGGATGGCGACAAACACAAGAGGAAAGAAATGGATGTTGCTGACCAAGATATATGGAAGTAAGGAAAGGATATGGGAAATAAAAAGCAGCCAGCCTCAAAGCACGATGACAGGAAGTGATGAAAGCAGATGAGGGAAACATACATAAGAAAAAGAAATGTGGTCTTCTCTCTGGCATAGGTAGTTGAAGAAGAATATATATAGGGGGCAAGCGGCAAGTCTGGGTGGACTAGGCAAAGCAATGCTGTAATCAGCATGCAGGACAGGGAGACATATCAGAAATGATTTCGTGGCACCTCAACTGATGCACATGGAGAGTGGATGGTAACAAAACCAAGACAAGACAAATAGAGGGCTGGTGATCAAGGGATATGGAAGTAGAGCTCGGAGATGGGAGCCAGAAAGCAGTCAGTCTCAAAGCATGATGACAGGAGGGGTGGTAGCTGAGAAAATACATAGAAGAAATATGGGCTTTTATCTGCAGTTGGTGGTCGATGAAGAATACAACATGTGCAAGAACTTAACTGGCTTTAAACATAGGCATTCAAGTTGAACGCCCGACAAAATACAAAATATGCACCTTGTTTCACCACTGAAAGAACTATTGCTCCAAATTTACTAAACCGGTGATGAGTTTCCATAATATATGGACCGTATACTATACATTCACATGTAAGTTGTTGATAAGCTAAAATATATACATGTAGCAGAGGATACATTTACATCACCTGTTCACCTCACACAAGACGTTAGCATCATGTATTGTTCAGCATTTCAGGTTCGCCATCTCTGTCACCAATTACCTTTCCTGCAACCAAAGCAAGTCTAGTAAACTAACAAAGAATTTAAGGAAAAAATCAAATAAAAAAGAGAGGGCAAAGTTGCCAGTTAGATCAACATACCGTTGCATTGATGCAACTTGAGCAAGTCATTATTTGGTTTTATACATCGTTATGGATAGGTAAATAAAGTCATATCTACTTCAAATAAAAGGAGAATTACTCAAGCCTTAATACTCAACTATTTAGTTGACCAGAGAATATAAAATTGTACAAAAAAAACTTCTTCTACAGATAGTTATATCGAAGTTGTTCTGAAATGAGCTTGTTCCATGTTCAGTCAAAAGTACTTCACTAGAATATGCTCAAACTGACAAACTCCAATGACCAAATAATGAAGAGTAAATAGAACTGTCCTTATAGAAGATAAACAGAGCATCAACAACAACAACAACAACAACAAAGCCTTTAGTCCCAAACAAGTTGGGGTAGGCTAGAGGTGAAACTCAAAAGATCTCGCAACCAACTCATGGCTCTGGCACATGGATAGCAAGCTTCCACGCACCCCTGTCCATAGCTAGCTCTTTGGTGATACAAGATAAACAGAGCATCACTTTATGTTTTCTGCGTGGTACAAACGATCTCACTTGCAACATGGTTCTTAGAAAAAATGTTTAGTAAACTTAACCATTTATTTCATACTCCCTCCGTCCGAAAAAGCTTGTCCCAAGCTTGTCCCATAAATGAATGTATCTAGCATTAACTTGGTGCTAGATACAACCATTTGGGGACAAGCTTTTTCGGACGGAGGGAGTATATATCAAGATATATGTAGGTTGTAATTGTGGACTTGTTATTAACTACAAGATCAGTATATATAATTATTATATTTCAGAGAAATGCTATTTGAGAACTTGCTAAGTATCCAAATATAACATCTAGTAACTAATACGATATTTCAGACGGTTCAAGTCTGTGTTTTAGTGTGTTGTCAATTTCCAACTGTTGCATATAAATCATACTGAGAACATCAGTGCTATAAATACATAGGCATAAAGTTAACGCTAGCATCTCAGGCAACAACAACAAAATTCTTCTAGCCCCCTTCCAGTTCAATAACAATAATAATAATATAAAAAGAACACTGATATAAGTTAACCAAACTTGACAAAGAAACAAGGAATACAGTTTACACAGAAAACACTACCCAACCCTTGAGCACAGGAGCAAAGTTCCAACAACGACATGCCCAAAGATAACTGAAGAATCTTGTTAATCTCCTTGCAAAGTAAATAAAGTAAATTAAAGACGAGATATTACCTCCAGCATAGAAATTTGTGTATGGATGATAGGTGGTCCTGAGGTTGCTTTCAAAAATAAGCTTGAACCGCAGCGAGTCAAGTTGGATCATGAAGACACTAAAGCCTATGACCAGAAACATCACATTGCTTTCCTCGGCATACCGCAACATCTGTATGTGCGCTTTCTCCATCCCCGGTTTCTCCGGAAGAAGCTTGCCCAAATGAAGGGTTTTCCGCAGCACCCATCTGCCAACACCTTCAGAGGTGTTCCTCTCCCACAGCTGCATGCTCTGTTGGGACGAAATGGCGAGGCCTAGGCAGCCATCCTGTGTCCGCAAGAACGGGCGTCTGCCGGCTCCCGGATCAGGGCAAGGCGCTGCGTTTCAAGATCAAATGAGAGGATGCTGGTTGCGTCAATCGACCAGTGCAATGCACTCCCAACCAGGACGCTGGAGCGCTGCAGGGTAATCGGAAGGATGACCGTAATTGGTTCTGAGATCAGATTTCCCCATTCACCGGACTGGGAGTCGTAGAGGCGAGCGAAGACGCGAGTGCGGGCCGTGTTGGTGCGGACTAGGACCAGCTTGAAGGGGCTCGAGTGGCAGTCGCCGTGCACGTGGCCTTCCCCGCGGGCGGCGCAGAGCATCCCGGCGCTTCCGATGATGTTCTCTTGGTCGTCGTCGAACCCCGGCGGGAAGGGCACCTGGCGCCGGCGACCGGTGAGGGGGTCGCACACGACGGCGTGGAGGCGGTCGACGTTGAAGAGGAGCGCGAGGCCGTGGCGGCAGCCGCAGAAGATCCAGCGCTCGTCGCGGCTCTGCCGCAGGGAGAGGCGCTCGGCGGGGACGCGGTCGGGCGGGTCCAGCAAGGGGGTGAAGCCGAGCCATTCGAACCCGCCGGTGAAGATGCCGAGGAGCGGGGGCTCCCTGCGGTGGCGCGCGCGGAAGCGGGCGAGGAAGCCGCGGTCGGAGACGAGGCGGCGCCAACGCTTGCAGACGAGGGAGGCGCGCGGGAGGGAGGACGGCCGCGGAGGGAGGCGGAGGAGGATCTCCCCCAGGAGGTCGTCGTCTTCCAGCGGGGCCGCTGGAGCCGGCGAGTAAGGGCGGCGGCGGCGGCCCATCGTCACCGGCCGGTAGGGCGGAAGGGATATTTCAGGTAGGTCTGCGCTCGTTTTTTTGTTTCTCAGTAGAAGGTCTGCGCTCGTCTAGTGGAGTGGAAGTCTACAACACCAACACCAGCGGTCAAAGTTAGGCCCCTCCAATGCTCCACCTTATACAGGTGCTAAGGCTGTCATGTAGGTAAAAAAACTGATGTGGCAAGGTATTTAAGAGGAGAGAGATGAGTGTGGTGACCCAGGAAGAACCAATGCCAAGCGCGAGAACCTAGGCAAAACACTTAAATGAAAGAATCCCACCAATAGATGAAGAACTTTAGTTGCAAAATCATTACATGAAGGATGTTTAGCACCAACAAGTTAAGCACCTATGCATTGGGGGCTTTTGGTGCTAAAGTTTTTAATGTGCTTAGCACCTCATGTAAGCACCAATGCATTGGAAGCAGCCTTATAGACAAGGCACTAGCAATCGAGAGCGGGGTTTCGGTGCCCGTTGGCAGCCGCGGCCTCGGTGCCTTCCTCATTCACCTCGATGACGGCTCGGTGGATCACTTCCTATAGCGCCG
>NC_057797.1:17960885-17976042 GCF_018294505.1 Triticum aestivum
ATCAGATAGGTCGGCCTTCCGCAGCTCAAAAGCCTCCTTAGCCCATGTCGCGGAGAATGTCGTTCATAGTCATGTCAAAGCTGACCTTGAATGTAGGCAGCCGGAAGTCGTCAACCTCGACATCGCTCCTCGGCAGGTGCTTGCGCAAAAACTTAGGGTCGCAGGCGATCTGATTGGCCAACCAACACAGCCCGTCGCACGCGTCGGGGAGGAAGACACACATTGACTAGATCGGCTTTGCTGCGGCTGTGCAGGCAAGGGGCGGCCTTGCTCGTAGCGAAGCTGAGCACCTTGAAGCCATTATGCTAGGTGATTCTTTGCCTACTGAAGCCATGCATGAAGGGCATGTCGACGGCGGTGCTGTCAAGGCGGTGAAGCAGATGGCGTTCCTCGTCGAATGGCTTGTTCCACTTGCCCTTGAAGTAGATGGTGTTGACGAGCACCAGGTCGGTGTTGTGGGACAACGTGTGACGGCCGATCAGGGTGGGGACGAGGTCGTTCGTCAACACCCCCACCCATGCGTTGATCTGCTCCTTTGCCTCCTCCGGCTGCACGTACATAACGATAATCATCATATATCTACATGCCACAAATCAATCATAATAGAGTGCTATTAATTGTGTTGCACATCGTTGTGCTAAAGCAGCTCTTCAACTATAGAGTGTTTTAAATTACTCTAATATAATCTCTGGTTTTCTAAGCTGCAATTTGCTCTCAGATTCGTTGCCACTGAATGAATAAAATGCCGAGAGGAGCTTTGAAAAATCATATATCTATATGCCACACATCTCAGAGTGTGCAAAACCGAACCAAAAATCAAACCAAATCGACTTTTTGGTTTTTTCAGGTTTTGGTTTCAGCTTTGAGATATGAAAACCATTTGTGTTTCGGTTTTTCCCGTTAGAAAACAAAAACCATTTATTTAAACCGAATTAACCGAAACGGAGGTTTGTTGTGTTCAAAAGCGTAATGTGGTGCTATAGTATAATACTTTCTAGCCCATTCAGTGCTTCAGTTTACGTGATTAGCCTTACTACTTATCCAACGTCTTTTCTTTATGTTTTTCTAATTGCTCTTTTCTCATTATGAATTTATGATATATATCATGTATTTACACATGAAAAAGCTATGTGTTGGCTCAAAAATTCATGTTAAGCTTGGTTAATTCGGTTATTACCAAAATCAATCTGAAAGTGAAGGGCTATTACTGAATCCGAACCATATCTATGTATGAAACCATATAATCCAAAGTATAAAAACCGTACAAATCACAAACCGTATAAACCGAACCGAAAAAAAACAAAACTAATGCACACGACATATCGATCACTTCCCGGGTCCGGCCGCTATTCACTGACCTGTTGGTGGAAGTTAACAGGGCGGATGACGGACTCGTACCACTCGGCGGCGACGTCGCGGTAGGCGGGGCGGAGGGGCACGGTGGCGTCGTGCAACACGCCGCACCCGAAGCTGACGCGCGGGCCGCCCGTCCGGGGCCGGTCGGCGAGGGCCTGCCGGGCCAGCGTGCAGACGTGGAAGGTGTGGACGTCCCGCGAAGGCACCCCGAGGACGCCGAGCAGCTCGTCGAGGGTGCGCTCGCGCGCGCCGGTGGCCCACAGCGAGAGCGCCGCGTAGAGGCACAGCGGCGAGAAGACCAGGTTGCCGCTCCTGTCGGCGCCGGCGGCGAGGCGCTTGTTCAGGCGGAGGGTGAAGGCCTGCAGGCTCGCGGGCAGCGGCGCGCCCGGCCTCCTCCCACTGGGCTATGGCGGCGCGCTAGTGCTCGACCCGTTGGGCTAGGTCGTCGGCGTGATCGACCTCGGATTTGGGCAACATGCCGAGCCTCTGGGCTATGGCGGCGTGATCGTCCTCAGCCCCCGGGCAGAGCCATCGGGCTAGCATCGTGAGGCAGCGGCGAGGGAACTCCTCGACATGTTCCATCTTGTCCTCCGTTGACGCGTACGTCTTGTGTTTTGATCAAGTCATGCAGTAGTACTACTCCGGTTTATAACCAGCTGACAGCATTTGCCTTGGACGTTCACACGGGGATTAATGAAGGCATCTTTGCTTCACACGGAATGAGCGAGCAGCGTTCGCACATGATAACTCTGTTCCAACGAACTGCCTCTCATCTCCACCATCATTTCCTTGTCTCACCCACCTGTCATAACTCATAACTTGTCGTGCATTCTTCTAACCGACTTTTTTCGACGCCTCTAATATTCTACTCCCTCAACCCGAAATTACTTGACGCTATATCTAGATCTGAAATATGTCTAGATACATCTATTTAAGCGTACCACACCATGAAGGCGCTTCATGTGTCTCACTGACTTCTCGTATCATAGTACTCTTCATTATTTGTAGAATCTTGAACATGGCAGATGCACAAGCGTTGTTTTGGCTCTGCGGAGCATATGCTCTTGAATGAAAAATAAATTCAAAATAAAGTGTAGAAATATTCTAAAATTCTGATTTTTTTTTGTGTGGACGTTGTTGTTAGTCTAACATGCGTGCTTGACAATTTTTATGTGAAACGGGATAGTAGTGGTTTGTTGGTGAAAAAAGTAAAATTAACTGTAAGATTTGGAGGTAACATCGGCATTCGATTTGTTTTTCTCACACGGGTCAAATAGCTTAAGTTTTTCCACTAAAAATTTGCAGGGGTCATTTGAATGTGACAATGAACACATCTAAGTTTTCAAAAAAAAAATGACGTTTGTAAAAAATATTTTTGGTGGGCAGGAGCATAAGCTCCCAAGAGCCGAATCAGATTTGGTAGATGCATGCCATATATCATAAATAGCACCAACTTATTTACCATTTTACCTTTTTCTTTTTCTTGGAGAGGACAATAGTTAGTCAATCATGGCAGATGCAGCTCTTTACTTTGTGTACTAGTTATATTACACTGGTTTGGCTCTCTGTAACCAAGGACCTATTTATGCTAAGCACATGTGGACCTTTTTATGCTGCACATCTTTTTTTTTAGAAAAGGAGGATGACCTCCGGCCTCTGCATCTCGACGATACATGCAGTCACTTTATTAATTGTTCACATAAGACCGTACAAAGTCATACAACAGTAAGACTAAAGTCACCATCTAGGCAACATCTGTCGCTACTCCTAACCAGTTGATGAAGGGGCGCTGATAGTCTGGGCCTAATACGAAACAGACCTCGCATCCAAACCTAACATCTAAGACCTGAGGTCCCAACCAGGACGCCTGCCTGATATGGGGCACCTACCAGTCTAACGCACTCCTCAACCAGGATGCCTGCTGGGTATGAGGCCGCCGCCGCCACCTGCCACCAATCCATCTTCAGTGTTGTACTGCTGCATCTACCTTGCCCGGTCTCGCTGCCATCGACGCCACCATGGCGCCAGATAGCTCCACCGCCCTGCGCTCGTCCATCCAGCCGCATCCGTCGTCGATATGCAGCTGCACCATGCCGCCAAAACTCGTCGTCATCTATGCCGCACATCTGAAAATGCTAATTTAATTAGAACAAATCCAGGTGGGCACTAAGAATATACCCCCATAATTAAGCAAATGATCTTGTTCTTCACCTTGGAGATAATCTGTATCACTATCAAAATATTCAGGGTGGATCACCTCGTGGCCTTTAACCATGAATCATGACCAAGAGTCATCATCAACATCAAGGGAGTCGAAGAAAGACTTCCACGGTTTAAATGAAATCAGCGCAATTCCGGCAACGCCATCATCTTCGCTCTCTCGGAGTTAGAGTAAGATCTTGAATCAGAGTCCAAGTTGGATTCAGAGTAGGATACCAACACTAGTGCTGTCAAGTCCATCGAACACGGTTAAAACCCTTTTTCGCACACGCAGATGCGAACCGTTGTCTTGTAATGTTGTGCAATAGGGGGAGGTGCATGCATGGCACACGCTACAGGATAACCTTGTGCGGTAAGCTTCGAGGATGCACACATTTTGGCAAACAAAAAAAAGAACAATCGTATGTGATGCCAGAAAGTTTGAGATTCATACAACGTCCCAAATGTTGTATGAATCTGACAGAAGAGTTCATCGATTCAGAAAAATGTCCACAAACTTGAAAAAAGTTCGTCAATTTGAAGAAAATGTTCATGAATTTGAGACTTCAGATTTTTTTTAAAAAAATTAGGAATTTTAAAGAGTTCATATTTTTTATTTTTTGTGACACTCCCTCTGAAGATGTAATCATCTAATTGGCCAAAGAAGACTCTTAGATTGGGAAACATACATAGCTATAAAATCACACATAAATAAGACTCAAATACTTTCAATCAATAATCTGATCACAAACCCACAATTCATTGGATCCCAACAAATGCACCGCAAAACTTTACTTTGAATAGATCTCATATGAGATCATTGTATTGAAGAGAGAGAGAGAGAGAGAGAGAGAGAGAGAGAGAGAGAGAGAGAGAGAGAGAGAGAAAGCCATCTAGCTACTGCTATGGAGCCATAGGTCCGATGGGAACTACTCACACATAATCAAGGAGGCAACAAGATCGATGAAGATTGCCTCGCCAATGGTTTCCCCCTTCGGCAGAGCTCCGACGTAGTCTAGATGGGATCACGGAAGAACAGAGCCTTGCGACGGTGGAAGAATTGTTTCGGCTCTTGATCCCAGGGTTTCGAATATTTGTGAATTTATAGGCTTGCAATTAGGGAAGACGGAGCCACAATGGGCCCATAAGCTCACCTGACACCCCTGGGAGTGTGCCATCTAAGCCTGTGGCCCCCTCGGTCATTGTTTGGTGCCTCTCTGAAGCTTCTAGGGTCTCCCCTGGTCCAGAAAAAATTATCATAAAGTTACATCATGTTTGGACTTCGTTTCGTATGGTTTCTCCGTGAAACAAAGAAATAGACAAAAAAATAGGTAATTGACGCTAGTCACTAAGTAAATAGAACATCCCACAAAAATGATATGAAATAGCATATATGATTGATAATATAATATCATGAAACAATAAAAATTATAAATACGTTGTAGACGTATCAGATGCCGTCAGCCTCCGGTCTGCCAGCCGGCAGCAATGGCGGCCATCTCCTTCTTCTGCTCCAGCGACAGTCCGTCCCAAAGAGCTTTGGAGCGCGAGAAGGTCATTATGGGAGTGATGCGGTGAGGATAAATCGACCGAAGGAGGATGACTGCAGCTACGGCCGGGGCTACAATTTATATAGCGGTTGAATGGCGACGGTGGGCGGCAGACGGGCGAACGGGTGGCGTCGGAGTAGGTTCCCAGACAACTGCGTGTCATTAATGTGGACGGCAGACGGACAGTCGGACGGCCGTGATGTCCTTTAAACGCGGAGCAGTCACGTGCATCGGGAAACAACATGGGGGCACACCGCTTCACGTGCATCGGAAAACAGCATGGGTGGCGCACCGCTTCAATGCTGGCGCCAGCGAAAAGCCGTGTCCGCTCTAGCCAGTCATGAATGTGGTGCTGACACTCTAGGGAGATGCTGACCGTTCAGGGCGGGAAGCGCGCTCGGGCGAGTGAGGTGATTGGGGTGGCCAGGGCGGTCAGGAGCGGACATGCTTGTAAAGCCCCCTGGTTCATCTCCAGCTATGAAAAAAAGTATGTTCGGATCGTTCGGCGGATCGATACAGGTCCGCTATGAAAAAAAGTATGTTCGGATCGTTCGGCGGATCGATACAGGTCCGCGTTGGATGACACGACACGTCTAGACCACACGGTCGGAACGTATGCAGGCGGTTTAAAGTACGTTGAAGATGCCTTAGCAAAGAATGCTACAGGGTGAGGCGTGTCTGGACTCCGGAGCAATCATGCATGCATGAGCTGCAGGAACAATCCTCTGGAGTTGAGGACAAGCAGCTAGCTAGCTCGCTGGAGCTACTAGTGCTGCATGCATGCCACTCGGACCATGCATGGCAACCACCGGGCCGGGTGGGTAGAATGCCGCTATCAACTCGACTCGATTGGATGTCCACTCCGCCCATGCGTGCTGGCCTAAATCGATCGTTTGCGCCTTTCAGGTTTGCCCAAAGCGAGCCATGATGATCACCCACCAGTAGCAGCAGTTGCACGTTCTGTGGAGCCTAAACAAAGAATATTATACTAGGTGTAGTGGCATTTCCGTTCAATTTACGCAAGATGCACGACTCTCAAAAGTAGATCCAGCAATTGGCCGTGTTATAATTCAAATGTATATTTGTTTGAGGTGAAATGGATTATTTGGTTGATTAATGAATTCAGAGTAGTTGAACCACCCATGATCTGAAGAGGCGTGCCCAGCTCACTCACTCACTCACTCCCACACTCGTACGTGCACCGCTATAGCTAGTCTCTCTCACCTCATCTTCTACACGCGTCCACTGTATAGCTAGGCAGGTCCAGGTAGCAGCAACTGAGAGACAGCTAGGTAGCACCGGGGCGGCGGCGGGCCGGAAGAATATATCGGGAATTCGGGAGAGATGCCGACGGTGCGGCGGCGGAACCCGGACGTGCACGTGAAGGCGCTGGAGGGCATCGTGTCGGCCAACACCTTCCTCACCGTCGCCGTCTTCATCGGCATCACAGGGACCATCACGGCCTCCTCCACGGTGCCGCCCAACTGCGTCGCCGGGGACGACATCGCCCGCAACTTCTTCCTCTTCGAGATCCTCTCCTTCGGCTTCTACCTGCTGTCCAGCCTGGTGGCGCAGGGCATGAAGCTCTCCGTCACGCTGCTGGCCGCCGGAGACGACTTCTACGGCGACGGCGAGCAGAAGCCGGTCATGACGGACGACTGCGAGGAGATGCCGGCGTGGCGCGCGGCGGCTCCCCGGGAGCGGCGCCGAGCCGTGCTGCGCTACGCGCGGCCCATGATGCTGCTGGCCGCCGCCTGCTCCATCATGGGCACCTTCTTCCTGCTGCTCTCCATGATCGACGCCATCCAGCTCAAGTTCGGCATCCTCTCCTGCAACATCCCGCTCGCCGTCGGCGCCACCTTCGCGCTCTCCGTGCTCGCCGTCTCCGGCCTGCTCTTCTACGGGTACACCGTCGGATACGCGCTCTACAACTACCTGCCATGACCGCGACCGCTCACCCGCTTCCGCTTGCCCACCCACCTGACTGTTCTCTTCTCTGCCTTTGTTTACAGTCTTCTTTTTCACTTTTACAGTGCGCGGTTAATATATATTCTGAGATTAATTTTCTCTTAGCGTAAGAAGTAGTACAGTACATATTTTATTGAAAGGAATGGTACGATATTCTTTTCAAGGAATTAAGGAGTGCATTTGAAGAAATGTGTTGCATCGAGATCCATGAGATTATTAGTTATGCACGCAGGTGCATCGGGTGTAATCTTGGCATCTTGCAGTTCCTTCCAAAATGATCGCCGTTCAAAGTTTTTTTTTTTTGCCTTTTAGCAAAAGACCCGGTGCATTGCAACGGAAGGAAAAGATACCAAATGCCCGTAACTCAAATAATCATGTGTCAAAAAATCAATAGGTCTATGTTCTTTATTTCAACATGACATCCCATCTTGTTGCCATTTGTTTGTCGTCGCATTCTCGCATACGATGATCACAGTGCTTACAGAACCACAACACGTTTGAATATGGTCAATCGTAAGCCGTCTCTCTCGTGGCACAAGGTGAGATTTTTCTCTTGCTACATTTATTTTGTCTCCAATTTGTTTGTCCGCTATTGATTAAGATTGCACTCTAAATAGCATTTTAAAAATGACTAAGAGGTAAAACTAACATCATATTCGGATTCTACATATTTTTCTAATCAAATTTCATATACAACATATTAAAATTGAAGTTATGGTTTAAAAGATATGGATATTTAGAAAAAAACATTTGCTTTTATGTAGACTGTGGGTTAATTAGCATAAAATACATGGTGTTTTCTGTAAAAACGTAAAAAAATGACTCAAAGTAGACAACCGATCAGGCTTTGGGCCTTCTTCTTTTTACAAGACTGCACCCAGGACCTACCGAAAAACATATATGTATAAGAGCTTGTTTGAATTTCCACGCTCCAGGCCTGGGCTCTGGGTGCTCGGGGCCCAGTTCCGCCCCTGGGGGTGAGGTCTCAGTTGACAGATTCGGAGTTGTCATACTTAGCTCCATACTGCCCGCCATGTTGGAAGTGGCCGGACATCAACGGAGAGGAGTTTGGCGGAGCGGACTGAAAATGGAGTGGAGTAGCAAATGGCTAGGGTTTGATCTAGGGTACAAATAAGGAGGGGATATTAGTGGGGTCGGGGTAGGCCGGTCACACGCGGCGGACGGGCCCAAGCGTGTCCGGGAAGTCTCAAGTCCTCCCCACATATGGGTTGTATTTGGGGGGTGCCGGACAGTGTGGACATTTAGATTGGCTTCGAGGGGTCTAGTTGGGTAGCTTTTTATTTTGTCTAGGCGTTGTCCGGGCTGTCCGCCAGACATTTAGGTGGAAATGGAAGATCTCAAGATCCGATTGCATAAAAAGAAGAAAGTTGTTCGGATTTACAATTTGTGTAAATTGATTTTGTGGAAGAATAAACAGATGGATGAGGAAGAAAGCTAGAGGAAGAAGAAAGAAGAACGGCCGTAGGATCTTTAATCTAACGGTCTGATAATAAATTAACTTTCAGAGAGCTCACATATAGTCGATCCCTATTTCTTGAAGGAGTTGAGACATTTTAATGAATCGACGCTAGAGATGCTCTTAGTCAAATGAAAACCTTGAGTTATTCGGAAAAAAAATTGAAAACATTGACAAACATTGACTGCCCGCGAGGAGCTATTTCCTTCTAGTCGTAGGGTCGGGCCGGGGTCCAGTGCGGCGGCGTAGGGCTGGAATGGGCGGACACGACACGCGAGTCCAGCAGCTCGATGGTGCGCGCGAGCTTGACGCAGCGGGGCGCCTTGTACTGGTTGATGGACGATCCCCGGGAGACGGCGTCGTCCATGAGCGCCTCGAAGGTGCCGGGCCAGACGACCCGGATCTCGAGCGGTCCGATCGACCCGTCCACCACCCGGCTCCGTCTGTACACCGCGCTGAGGACCTCCTCCATCTCCAGGCAGCACCCGTCGAGGGTCTTCTCCACCGCCGCCGCGCCCCCGCCCGTCTTCAGCAGCTCCCAGTAGATGACGTAGTGACCCGGGATGCGCCCGGTCCACGGAGGGCTGCAGCTCGGCCTCGTCGGTCTTGTCCGTCTTGACGAAGAGCAGCACGTTCTCCCGGCGGACGAACCGGAACTGCGGTGCCGCGTTGTGGAAGCCCGTCACCCGGAGCACGTCCCCGACGCGGTACCGGTTCAGCCCAGCGTACGTGGCATAGTGATCACCACCTCGTACTCGTGCCCCGGCTCCACGAGCTGGCCCGCGTCCGCCAGGACTCGAAGTAGGCCGTGGTGGGCATGATGGTGTAGGACACCTCGGACGGGCCGCACAGCGGGCGCGCGGAGGTTGATGCCGAAGTAGCACTCGGAGGACGCGTACGAGTGGGACACCATCGGCAGGCCGCCGCCATAGTACTCCAGCGCAGGGACGTACAGCGCCGGTGACGATGACGTCGAGGTACTTGGTTCTCGGCCAGATGCGCGTGATGATGCCGGCACATTCAACCTCGCAGCACGCGTCCCGGACGAACTGGGCGAGCTCGGGGTCCGGATGGCAGAGTACGCCGGCGACCGCCTCGCGCACGGACGCGCCGGCCTCGATGTCGGCGGCGAGCTGCTCCCAGTTGAGCTGGAGGATGCGGATGGCGCGCAGCAGACTGGGCGCGAACACGGCACCCATGCCGAGCACGTGGTGGCGCCGGCGACCGCCTCGCGCACTGGCTCATATCTCTTTGGATTATTTGTTGACCGCGCGACAACAATATGAAAAATTGTCTAGTAGTTTGATCAATATGCTTTACTTATGGTTTCATATTTCTTGCATATCTCTACTCCTAATAAAGCACTTGGTGAATAGTCCGCGCGATTTATTTTCGCTGGTTTATTTTCGTCATCCCCCACCACCGTTTTTTTTTCGTCATCATCCCATCTCTACCAAAAAAACCTTTGCCAAAAAAAACCATCGTGCCCAGAGCAGATCGATCTCCGCCGCCGACCAGACCTTCGCACGCTCGATCTCATGCCCGATCGCACGCCCGATCCACCCCTACTTCCCCTCCCCGGCCGATCCATCCCGGTGCCGCGGCCGATCCACCCCTACGCCCCTTCCGATGTTCTTCGTAGCCGCCGCCCACGTAGGAACTTGTTCGTTGCCGCCGCCGCCGCGTCTCCAGGGCAGGGCGGCTTTAATCCCTGTCGCCGGGATCGCCCCCGCCGAACTCCGGGCCATGGCGGCGACCAGCGCCGGGATAGGACCAGGAGGCCGCCGGCGTCTCCCTGATCCGTGACCCCGACGCCATGGAGATGCTCGTCAAGGTACGACCCCCTTCCCTTCCCGTCCCTAGCTTCAAGGTCTTCGATTCCCTTTCCTGATGCCATTTGATTTGATTCCGTTCCTCTTCCTCACGCACGCAGGCACGCGCGGGACCAGCGGCAGGAAGGGCAGAGAGGAGGACCGAGCCCGCCGGTGCGCGTGGCCAAGGGATGTACCTGCCCGGAGCTACTTCGCCCTCAGTGCGGCGGCCGTGTATATGGAATTGTGCCCTGGTGGGGGCTCCGAGGGAGGAAACCGATGAGCACAAGGCGCTACTGCCATAGCGTCCGGAGGGAGGCATGACGTGCAGGGCTACAGGGAATCCGCCGATGACATATGTGGCTTCTCCTATGCCTGATGGTGCTGTCATTGCAGCGGCGGCAGCGGATCTGAGTCCTACCCGTCGGGATCGAACGACAGATGGCGTGAGGGAGCTGGATGCGAGTCCCACTCCCAACCTGAGGGCTCGACCTTCTCGATTCCTGGCTGCGGCGGGTGCGGAACTCCGAAGTGATGGTGAACTCGCCGGTGTCGCACTGCCCCCACACAAGCGCCATCAGGTCTGCAAGCTCTGGTCGCTTGTCTTGATATCAGCCATGTAATCATATCTCACTTCATTGTGCAATCTTGTTTCTGATTCTTGGAGCTTGGACATCTGAAATTCTTTGTTTTGAAGCATATTTTTTCAGATTTGTGTGGTGGCAGCTGGCATGTGAGTTTGCACTGACACATCGAAATATATTTTCTTAACAATTAGTGATCAGGGCAATATTGTTTTCTTAACAACTCGTTTGTTGTGCATGCACACTAAATATGTTTGACACAACTGATGTTAAATTGTTAGAGTATTCACGCTCCCGTTGCGATGCACGGATAATTACCAGATGAGTGTGATACAGTATATTTCAAATTTTTGTGCAGTTGCATCAGCTACGACTTGTAAGGTATAAACTTTGGGACTGTATATAGAGAAAAATAAGTGGTTTTCCTGCACTACACACTTAAATCATTATATTGCTAATGCAAGTGAACAATCAACATTTCTTATTGAGCAATGCTAATATTTCTCTTTATTTAATTGCGTACTCCTTTTGTTTACTTCTTCAGAAAGCACTTCGCTCTGTTGCACACAAGCAATAACTATTTCTGCACCGATCTGTCCGAAGATATAAAGTTTGAACCAGCCCTTAGCTTGCATTTGGTCAGTTCATCTTTCAGGAGAATATGCATCTTACTTAGTTCGAGGTGAAATTTTGTTTGTCGCGTCAGGAATAAAAAAAATATGGTGCCTCCGTATCTTTATATAAAGTCCTTACTATATATGTTGCCCTCTTCCATTGAATTGGATGTAATATTGTGTACACTTAATGTCGAGACTAATGTCTATCGCCAATTTCAGTATAGTCGAAACATATTGATGGCACTGAAAATGATTCTGCTTTTGCAGGTCTGACCTGACTCTTCTTTGTACGTATGTAATTGGTTTATTTCTTGATAGGTTGGTACTCTCTGAATTTCTTGATGAGCGTTCCCGTTGCTGCACTGCATTGTGGCCGAGTCCTCTTCTTGGTCATGCCAGTGACATGAGCAGGATGGTGTATACCGGCTTCCCAGACATGTGTCTGTCGAGGCCGCACCGGGTATAGCTACTCTCCCTCTTGAACCAACAGCAAGGACATTCTGTTTATGATGCGTATATGGAATCAATCAATGTTGCAACTCACACAGGTTTGTGGAGGTGATGGCACGAGTATTTACCAGGATGCTTGGAGATGCGTTGGCATATGTCCAGGTAATGAAATTGTTGGGAGTGATTGCTCAACACATATCTGGCTAGACTAAATAATTCAGATGGATTGAATTCTTTTGTCGGTAACGAGTTACACACATCTGTAATGCAGAACAACCTGGTCCACGCATGGGGTCTGACTTGAATATTTCAGGAGATGACTAGATGTAAATTTGACTTTCAGATAATACATCTGTCAATTGCGCAAAATCATATAGAGCAGATGGGCATCGTTGACACGTAGTGCATGACACATTGCGTGATTAAGATGCTCTTAGGCCAGCTGAGTAACATAAGACAACTTTTGTATGAAGATCGGTTGTTCGGTTTCATTCTGACAGTTTAGAAGCTTTTGTTTGGCGTTTCTCTCAGCCGGATAATAGAGAAAAAGAGACTTACGCAGGGTATGTTTTCTCTCTCTAACAATAATTAAATTTTGTAGTATGAAAACTCGTTAGATGTTCTTACTGCTTGATCTCACATCATATTTACGTGCTAAGAAATGAGTTGTAACTGAAACAATAATGTTAATTTATGTAACTATATACTGTGTTGGATATTAGTTTTTGATAAAATCAATTCCGTGTTCAATTGGTTTTTATTTTTGTGTGTCAATATTTTTTTACAATCTGTAACATGAGTAATTTATTTGACATACATAAATATCTATTTTTTTGTATACGTGGAATATATTACAAGATCCATCATAAAACTGAAACAGCATCAAGACTCTTTGAAGTCATAATATCCAGCTTCACCTTCAAATGTCGACGTTCTACCATGATTGTGCAATATATTTCAAGGCCCATGATAAAACTGAAAGAGCATCAAGGGTTTTACAAGTCATGGTGGCCCGGTTTTGCTGGCGTTGTGGTCCATGCATACCAATTCTTTGAATCAGTGCCACCATGCAGTGATGTAAGAAAAAGGTGTGTCGTTTGTCGACTGTGGGCAATGGAGTGATGTAGATGTACTGTAGAGTACATATTCAAGGTACAGAGTGAACTATTTTAGTTCTTTCTTGTGCTATATGCCTATCTCAGATTTTATGCTAGGTCTATTTTAGCTCAACGTTGGTGTTAGTAGTAAAAAAACACTTGCAAATGTATGTGTCTTGAATACATAAATTTGTGCTATAGAAGATAAATGTAGAGAATGGTAACAATAATTTTAATTCGTTGTTTACTACAATATTTGTATTTAGAATAAGTAGTAGTTATACGCTCCTGTGTAGTTTTAGTACCTAACTTGAGAAATAAATAATAGCCTTTCTCTAAAGAGGTTTGATGCCTTGCTTTTTATAATTCAAATCATTTGTATTAGTTTTCTAATATTTAAACATAATGGTTTGCAGGGAACAGTGAGGTGACTTTAGATAGCTGTAATGAGCTGATGGAGCCTTTGACCTGAAGTTATATTTGTATAGATTACATGATTTGTTGATGAGGATAAGAAAGAGGAGCTGATGGCAAACCAACCGAGGAAGGTAACCGAAGATTGAGGTTGGGCGCAATGCCACATCAGAAGTTATTTAGGCTATGGGTGAGTTCGGGGCCATGGAGTGAGCCGATAGGAGGGTCGAGTATGGTGCATACATGTCAACGTTGGTAGTCAGAACTTGATGCTGAGTGCGGATGGGAATGATGGAGCGAGGATGGGCGTGCTTTAGTCTAGCAATTTGTCATTGCCAAATGGTTCAATCCCGGTGATGTCATTGCTGGATATGCAAGGTCTCACTGGGCAAGGTATTTGAAGTTCTTAAGTGCTTAGGAACCTCGCTGTGCTTTCGTATTGACGTGATTAGCAAGTGTATTTACCGAAGCATAGATTTAATGCTGGTTATGTGTAGCACCGAATCTGAGGTGGCTCCAATCCAGTCAGTTCTGGCATTGGAGAGTTAAGAGTGAATCAGACTTAATCAGATGGCATCAACACTGTGTTAATCATTGGAAGGTATGCCGAGCGTTTGGGAAGAGAAGAATGGTGCCAATACATACTTTTGGTTCTTAACCCAGATGATCTCATTTAAAATTGCTGGCGTTTGTTATAATCATTCTTGATGAGCTGCACAACGCTTCATGTATTGCACTACTAATGTCGTTTATTGGGTGGTCAAACTCCTGTTCCACTCCTATATAGATGCTATGTAAATAATTTGTTTTGTTTACTAAAATCTGAATATTAGTGAATCTATTTTACGTTAACACTAAAATTGCTGGCGTTTGTTATAATCATTCTTGATGAGCTGCACAACGCTTCATGTATTGCACTACTAATGTCGTTTATTGGGTGGTCAAACTCCTGTTCCACTCCTATATAGATGCTATGTAAATAATTTGTTTTGTTTACTAAAATCTGAATATTAGTGAATCTATCTTAAATTAGTACAATGATTATAATTTGTCTTACGTTAACACGATGATTATAATTTTGAAGTGTGGGTGTGACGGGGTTGAGGGATTGTGAGTTGGATGTGCCATTAATGGCAGCATGCTTGGATTGGGGAGTGGAGATAGTAAGGAAAAAGTAGTAATCATGATATATGTTTGACATGATTAGTGTATTATGCACCGTTGCAACGCACGGACAAGGAGCACGTGAAAGTAGATGTTTTGTTGAAATGCATGATTGGTGGAGAAACATATTTAGAGGAAAGCAAAAGATTGACAAGAACTATTTGTCACAACATAGTGCTAAGCATGTGATGTACACATTGCATATAATTATATTCTGATATATGTTCCCATAGATAAGTTTGCTGTTCCATAGCAATGGAAGGGCATTTAGCCAGATTTAGCTTTCTTGGATCAGGAACAGATCAAGAAGGTGACATGGTCGGGGTTTTTTGTACCGTTCTAGACAACAAAACAATTGACAAGGTGATGGATTGAGAGGATGAATGGTGTATAGACAGAGAAGGTGATGTATGATAATTTCAGAGGAAAAGAGAAGTTATAGGAGTGTGTGGTGTTTGTAAGAGAGAGAA
>NC_057797.1:17976311-17977620 GCF_018294505.1 Triticum aestivum
TTTATTTGTTGGCCCGTGGCAACGCACGGGCAGTCTACTAGTTTAAGAATAGATAATGTAACTCGTTGTGCACTTAGGATTACATATTTACCGGCGGATTACAGGGGAATTTATGGAAAGGTTTCTTAAAAAGATGAAGGCATCGACCCAAGATTATAATGCTGGTCCATCACGTGAACCCCATGATGCCCCCGTCTTCGGCACATGAACCAGATGACGATCTCGCACAAACAAACAATGCCTCGACATATGAACAGCATTTAGACACTGTTACAGTGGGTTCATCTCAAGCTCTAGAAGAAATCAATTTTGGTAAGAAATTTTACTACCAAATATTTTAAATTGTGTATTACTTTTATGTATATCATTGCTTGTTAGAGCATCTCTAATAGCATGTGCATATTTGGATGTCTATATATTCATATAGACAATGGTCTAAAAAGATTCCTTCATATACACATTCAGTTTTGCATCAGAACGTCTATATACAGGGACCATGATAGGTGGGCCGTCGCTGGGGAGAGCAAGAAATCATGACTGCAGCTGAGTTTAGACAACGTCTTCACATTGTCCAGGCATGGACATTGTCGAGGTCGATTTAGAGGATGTGTATATTTGGACGACCATATAGACAAGCTGTTGGATGCCTGTTTTGGGCTCACGTCGTGGAAAACGAGTATAGACATCCATATAGACAAGCTATTGGAGATGCTCTTATCCATCCCTTGCATAGTGTACATGTGGCTAGTATAGTGTATATGTGGACACCGAGACATTTTTGTTCTGGGTCCGCCCCTGTTCCCACCCGAAGCCAGCTGCCCGCATTCATGCTGGCTCAGAGCGGACGTCGCTCATTGGAGCCAACATTGAAGCAGCTCGACGGCAGTGAGCACCGCCCGCTGCGCAGACATTCGTCTGCCAGCCTACCTCCATTAAACTGGCACGTGCACCGAGGAACCTACTCCGGCGCCCCGAGTGCCACACGTACGTTCCTGTGGCGACAAGCATTAAACACCTCTCCGGCTGGCTCCCCGCATCCACCCGCTATATAAACGTGTCCAAGCGTCGGGCAAGAACTGGTGCTTCTTTCAAAGCCCCATTATAAGGACATAACACTGGTGGAAAAACAGGCTTCGGTTCAGCCCCATTAGTCGCGGCGACTTATGAACCGCGACTAATGGGACCTTTAGTCGCGGTTCTATAGGTGACCCGCGACCAAAGGCCTGGGCCCAGGGCGCTCGGTGGCCAGCTGGTGCAGGGGAGGGGCTTTAGTCGCGGTTGGCCAGGACAACCGCGACTAAAGGCCTTC
>NC_057797.1:17981766-17982522 GCF_018294505.1 Triticum aestivum
ATGGTTACATAGAGGAGATATGGGAACTTGACTATGGACCCTCCTTTAAGGTCCCTTTGTTCCGGTGCAAATGGTTCAAGCTAACAGGAGGTGGGGTAAAGGTGGACCAGCAATACGGAATGACAATGGTGGATTTCAACAATCTTGGTTACCTTGACGAACCATTCGTCCTAGCGAAAGATGTCGCTCAGGTTTTCTATGTGAAGGACATGAGTAGCAAACCGAGGAAACGGAAAGATAAGAAAACGATCAGTACATCATGCGATGATCCAAAGCGCCACATTGTTCTTTCAGGGAAAAGAAACATCGTGGGAGTGGAGGACAAGACAGACATGTCAGAAGATTATAATATGTTTGCTGAAATTCCGCCCTTCAAAGTGAACACCGACCCAAGCATTAAGTTAAATGATGAGGATGCTCCATGGATACGGCACAATCGTAAGCAAGCAGGGACACAACGGAAGAATTGATGTGTAATAATTTATTGTACCAAACTTTGTATTTGGTCGATGAACTGAATGATGTATCAAACCTTTTGTCAAACCTTCAAGGGATTAGTTTTATTTTTCTGATTTTTTTGATATATAATTGTATTTTTAAGATTTTAAAATGAATTAGTTTTATTTTTCTGATTTTAAAAGGAAAAAGGAAGAAGAAGAAAGAAGGAAAAAGGAAAAAAACAGAAGAAAAAAGGAAAAACAGAAGAAAAAAACAAACAGAAGAAAAAAGGAAAAACAGAAGAAAAAACAAACAGAA
>NC_057797.1:17983624-17987175 GCF_018294505.1 Triticum aestivum
AAAATGAAAATGAAAATGAAAAACTAATAAATAAACCCTAAACCCTAAACCCTAACCCTAAACCCTAACCCTAAACCCTAAACCCTAAACCCTAAACCCTAACCCTAAACCCTAAACCCTCTCGCCACCGCCACCGGTCTCTCGGTCACTACGTCCCCCCTCTCGCCACCGCCACCGGTCTCTCGGTCACGCGGTCACTGCGTCCCCCCTCTCGCCTCCCTCGTCGCCCTCTCTGTTTATATGTAGAAGAGATGTGATAATATGCATATACACAATTAATTTGTTTTTACTACATGTTTTCAGGACTGACATATGGCGGACGATAGAGCTGACCCGATTTTGGACAACTATGATCCGGACGGTGAAGCCCATATGTTCGGCATCATAAACGGCGATATTGTATATGTGCCGACCTGACAAGAAGAAGAAGATGATATCTCTTCTTATCTGAACCTTGACGGTGAAGATGAAGGGCGCCGTCAGCAAGATGATGCCGAAGAAATGTCGATAAACGACGATCTTGAAATGGAAGTAGCAACCACCTCCGGCGCCGAGGTATATATATACATTGAGCCTCTGGTGATACAAACTAACTGATTTGAATAAATATGTGTGTACTAACGCGCGCGACTCTCTTTCTTATTTTAGCCCTCGGCCGGATCGTCGAAACAATCGAGTACGTCATCAAAGCGTGGCGCAACCAAGAGGTTGAAACCAGGAGAAACATACACAATCGAGGTTGTCGAGGATAAAACCGGCAAGCCGCTGGAGCCCCGCAAAAACGCCACCAAGTTTATCAACCAATGCGGAGCCATTGTTAGAGACAACGTCTCGATCACCGTCCAGGAGTGGAATGAGCCAAAGAAGGCACGTGTTGGTTCCAGTTTTGTTGATAAGAGAACCAAAAAAGATTGCTTCAACAAGCTTATGGAACATTTCGTTCTACCTCCGGAATACAGCAAATTCGATAAGGAGGGTAATAAAATCCCGGAAAACAAGGAGAGGAGGAGGCTAGTCAAACGGTTCGCTCTTCATAAGATGGCCGACGCATTCCGGAAATTCAAGCAAAATCTAGCCCATGACTTTGTCAATAAGAACAAGACTCCTGATTTCAAAGGACAATATGAGAAACTGAAACATGATTGGCCAGAATTTGTGAAGCAAAAGAAATCGGAGCAGTTCATTGAAATATCGGAAAAAAATAAGCAAAATGCGGCTAAGAAGGAGTACTATCATATTATGGGGCCAGGAGGGTATCGCCTTTGGGAGCCTAGGCGTGAGAAGTTGGAGAACGAGCTGAGGGCGCGAGGAATCCTTCCAGGTACGGAGGGATGGGACCCAAGGGCCAAAAGCTGGTGGTACGGGCATGGGGGATCGCTGAACCCGGAGACAGGGGACTGTGTTTACCGGGGCAAACTAATTAAACCCACCCAAGCCCTTATTAACGCAATGAGGGAAGCTCAAGAGGGGAAGATCAAGTTCAACAGAGAGAACGACGCGCTGACAAAAGCCCTCGGGAATCCTGAACACGGAGGACGTGTACGAGGCATGGGGCACGTTCCGTGGAAAGTAGGGTTCCCCCAGAAAGATGACCCGTACGGTTACAGAAGCCGTAAGAGAAAGATGGATCGGAAAGCAGATGTTGTGGTGCGGTTGGCATCTGAAATGGATGAATTGAAGAAAACAGTGAATGTACTAGTAGCCGAAAGAGATGAAGCTCGGACGCAGCATGAACATCATCCAGTGGATCTCGGAAGCCATGAGCGGAGAAGCAGCGTGGCTTCCACGGAGGCCCCACCGACGATCGATATTACTGCACCGGAGCCTCTGGCGGTCGAAATTACTGCACAGGAGCCTCCTCGCTACCCCGTGGACGATATAAAGGAGATGAAAGAATGTCATCTGTATTATCCTATCGGGAACATGTCCATGAAGGTAGCCATGGGTAGTGCTTTACCATGTTTACCTGGAGCACTCCACCACAACAACCCCATTCAAGATGGCTATGCTCGTGTCACGGTGGAGGACATAGTCAAAGGGTTTGAGGACCTGGACATTGACATTGCTACACCTGAAGGGGAGAAAAGACTTGGAGATGTCAAGCGCCAGTTCATTCTATGGCAAAAGAAGTTTATCAAGTTTCCAGGCGAGGCGCCAAGGACAACAAGTCCACCCCCCAGTCCTCGTCCGGCTGGTGATCAGACGCCGCCCCCCAATCCACCTCCGGCAAAGAAGCAGAAGCCGTCCTGGATTATTAACCCGGACCCTTATGTACCTAAGACCACAAAGGTACCGGAGCCATCACTGAAGCCTCTCCCCACAAGGCCTTGGGAACTTAGTGCCGAGGAAGGCGCCGCGGCCGCGGCTGCTCATTTGGAGAAATGGAAGGCGGACTGCAGGAAGTCAAGAGAGCCCGAGCCCAAGCAAGTATTTTCTGATGAGCAAAAGAAGTGGGCTAAGGAATTTTTGAACACACCGTCCCAAGCCGCGAAGAATCTGCCTGAGGACTATGCACGTGAACTTCGCAAGCAGGCACTCATATTCAAGGAGAACAGAGAGCGGGAGAAGGCCGAAAGTAAAAAAAGCGGGAAACAAGTTGCCCAGCTCGGGGAACAAAGTAAACAATCGATTGCCCCGCTTATAGTGGAAGCCGCCGGTCCGGATACCCCCGAGATCATACAAGCTGCGAAAGCACAGGGATTGACTGTAACGAGTGCCAGAGAAGAAGCGGCCAACTTAGGTATGACTCTTCGTGCACTGTTAGGCCTTGATGACGCGCCAATGAAGGAGGTCGTAATTACATATGTGAAGAATGGGCCTCTCGTCGAGCCTGCGCAGGAAGAGAGCCTACCTCCACAAATGAAAGGTCTGCTGCAATGGTACAAGGGTTACATAAAAAATAAAAACGCCAAAGAATATATTTTAGCGGAAGTTAGACATGAGCATCACTTCAAACATTACTCTGTACCAGTTCAGCTGAGTGAATTGTTCCAGCTTTTCAATCTGCGCGCGCTCGACAAATCTATCATCAGTTGCTACGTTCTGTAAGTGATTTATTTCTACCCCATCTCGTTCATATTGCCTGCACTATATATATGTCCTAACTATATTGTTCTGTCCGCTATTATACATGCAGAATGAAGATTAAGGAATGCAGAGTAAGGAACATCCATGATGTTGGGTTCATTGACCCACACATCGTTAATGGACATGTGTTAAAGCATCACCCCGCCGACGTGGAGGATGACCTGTGGCGGTTTCTTACAAAGCAGGAACTCAAAAGTGATATTCTATTTCCTTACCAGTTTGGGTGAGTGTTTCTGTCTTGAGCACATTCTCTTTTGTTTACTCCATGCATGGTATGTGGTCGGCTAATCGATGAGTTATGCATGACGTACTGTGCATGTATCGTGTCCGCAGGTACCACTGGATTCTGCTAGTAATTAAAGTTGACACCTCAGAATGTATCGTCCACGACTCTCTGGATATGGATGCAAAGCGTTGGGCCGACATGAGAAAAACCCTGCAGAAGTAATTATTTTCATTCATTT
>NC_057797.1:17987654-17992793 GCF_018294505.1 Triticum aestivum
AAGGTTTAGGGGGGGAGGTTTAGGGGGAGGGGCTAAAACCCTAAACCTGCGGGTGTCCTTTAGTCGCGGTTGGCCAGAAGAACCGCGACTAAAGGTCCTCCGCCACGACGGCCGCCTGGCGCCCACGTGGACGGGCCGTTAGTCGCGGTTCGTAAGCAACCGCGACTAAAGGGGGGGGGGGCTTTAGTCGCGCTTAATTAGTCGCGGTTGCGCAACCGCGACTAATGGCCGTTGCCAACCGCGACTAAAGGCCTTTTTTCCACCAGTGTAACTAATGCATCGAGGCTAATGAACTAGTGGCGTGGTCAATTTATACGTAATTGCTACATTGTACAATGTTAAAATCAAATCAAACTGGTTTATAATGGTACGATTCTTACATTAGTACAGGTTTGCTAGTTTCATACATACCATTAGAATTCCTTTGTCGTGCTAGTTACCGAGGAAATGACACTTTTTTGAGCAAGTACATAGGTAGCAAAGAAGAAACTACAAGACTTGAGTCCATCGCCCATAATCATAGGCATTGTTTTGAAGGAATGCTGAGGCCAGTATGCATATAATCAATGTGATCTTCACATACTTTAATCACAGATAGCTCGTCACGAGCACGTCGTGCTGTTTGTCTGCTTGATGGAATAGGCTCCAGACACCGAGCTGCAACACTTAGGATGTAGTATATTTCCCTAGCAGTTTCAGCATTAGGAACAATGAGCCTTGAGTCTAGCACATCTTGCAAGCACACGTCATTATTTTTGGTGGACGACAAGAGAGAAAAGAGAAAATCTCCTGGATGGTATCCCATAAATAGCTCTAGAACAAGAACGCCGAAGCTATATACATCACATTTCGCCGTCACCTTCTCTGTATATGATAGCTCTGCAATTAATATCAATTAATTAGTGTATGTGTTGCAACTAAACAATTCAAGTTTCATTGACATCAATTTTTACATGTATGTGCATATGTAGTGTCAAAACTATAAAGGTATTTGATGAGGTTTTATTTTCTTTACCTGGGGCAATATAGCCTTTCGTCCCAACAAGATTTGTGAGATTTTGACCATCAATATTGAGAATTTTAGCCATACCGAAGTCGGAGATGCAAGCCCTAAATTCCAGATCAAGTAAAATGTTGTTGCTTGTTATATCTCTGTGGACTATTGGTAATGAACAATCATGATGCATGTATGCCAAAGCATGAACAACATCTAGTGCAATATTTATCCGCCTTCTCCAGTCCAATTCAATTGCCCTTTCATTGTCCCTTAGTATTTCTGCCAAGTTTCCCCTCTCCATGTATTCATAGATAAGATATTTGCCTTGGCTAGAGGAACAATATCCAAATAGTTTTACGATGTTTCGATGCCGAGTCTGCACCAATGCCTCGATTTCACTATTGAATACCAACTCGTTCACACAACAGTCATCTTCAATCATGTGCATCTTCTTCACTGCAAATATTTCAGATGTTGCAAGTTTGGCTTTATAGACAGATCCATATCCCCCAGTTCCTATACAATGTGTTTCACTAAAATCATTGGTTGCTTCAACTATCTGTTTGAAGACATCCCCCCCCCCATCAAAATTCCAAATAGAGAATACTTTTTTGGTTGTTACTATATCCTCTTTAATTTTCATGGATTTCTTCCTTGCATTGCTGAACATCAACGTCGCCGCAACAAGAATAAGAGATGCTAGAGCAGTAATCATGGCTAGTACAAGTGTTTTGTATCGTTTCCTTTTCCCTCCACTCCAAGTTGTGTTATTGCAAGGGGGCAATCCTTTCACTATGCCACATAGCATCTTATTATGGATGAACCACTGAACTGGAGCTCCTTTGAAGGGCTTACTCTCTGGGACTGGTCCTTCCAATTCATTGTAAGATAAATCAATGGATGTCAAGCTTTTCATACTCTGAAATGATGATGGGATTACACCATAAAGTTCATTGTGTGAAAGATTCAAATTATCCAGCATTATCAGACCACTAAGTTGGCTAGGTATTTTCCCAGTAAATGAATTATCACTTAAATCCAACATGTCATGTAAGTTGTTCAACACCCCAAGCACTACAGGGATGTTTCCTTTAAATTTATTGTGACTCAAATTCAATGAGCGGAGCTTCAAACAATTCTCAATTGATCCTTGTACCAAACCACTAAGGTTATTTGATGATAAATCCAACAACTCTAGACTGGACAATGCTCCAAATTCTTGTGGTATGCTTCCATGGAGCAAATTATCCGCAAGATGCAGCTGGAATAATTGTTTTAAATTGCCTAGTTCTCTAGGAAGCTCTCCTTCGAGACTGTTTGAGGAGAGATCAAGTACATTTAGCTGAGATAGCCTCCCCATACTTGCAGGTATTTTCCCTGTGATGTTGTTGTTTGATATGCCTAGCTTGGTAAGATTATGACAAACTCCCCAGTGATAAGACAATTGGCCAAATAGTTTATTTGAACTCATGTCCATATAAACAAGATTAGGATGAACTCCCAACTCAGAGATATCACCTTCTATTTGATTCCTTTCAAGACGAACTCGGACTAGGCTTTTGCAGTTTCCCAAACTTGATGGCAATTGTCCATTCAGATTGTTATCAAATGCAGTTAAATTCTGGAGAAGGCCTCCAGCACACAACTCAGGTGGCAAGGGACCAGAGAAATTGTTTGCACCAAGTTGCAGGACCACAAGATTCATAAAGGTACCGATTTCTTGAGGAATATGTCCGGAGAAATTATTATCACCGAGACGCAATTTTCTGAGCTTAGTCAACTTTCCAACGGCATCAGGGACGGAACCAGTGAGCTTGTTATTGCTAAGAGACAATTCTTTTAAATCCACCAGGTAACCTAGTTCTCGAGGAATATGTCCGGTTAACTGATTAGCATCAAGGTACAAGCGAGTGAGCTTAGTTAAACTTCCAAAGGTATTGGGGATGGAACCAATGAGTTTGTTGTCGCTTAGATCCAAGTTATCAAGATTTACCATGTAACCTAGTTCTTGAGGAAGATATCCATAGAAGTGGTTAGCATCAAGGCGCAAGATAGATAGCTTTGTCAAATTTACAAAGATATGGGGGATGAAACCCATGAGTTGGTTATTGTTAAGTTCCAAATATTCAAGATTTGACAGGTTCCCTAGTTCTCGAGGAAGATATCCAGATAATTCATTACCAAAAAGGTGCAACATAGTGAGCTTTGACCAACTTCCAAATGTACTGGGGATGGAACCCGTGAGTTGGTTGCTGCTAAGATCCAACTCTTCTAAATTTACTAGGAAACCAAGTTCTTGAGGAATACTTCCGGAGAGTTGGTTACCCCATAGGTACAAGCGAGTGAGCTTAGTTAAACTTCCAAAGGTATTGGGGATGGAACCAATGAGTTTGTTCTCGCTTAGATCCAAGTTATCAAGATTCACCATGTAACCTAGTTCTCGAGGAAGATGTCCATAGAAGTGGTTCGCATCAAGGCGCAAGATAGAGAGCTTTGTCAAATTTACAAAGATATGGGGGATGAAACCCATGAGTTGGTTGTTGTTAAGTTCCAAATATTCAAGACTTGACAGGTTGCCTAGTTCTCGAGGAAGATATCCAGATAATTTATTACCAAAAAGGTGCAACATAGTGAGCTTTGACAAACTTCCAAATGTATTGGGGATGGAACCCGTGAGTTGGTTGCTGCTAAGATCCAACTCTTCTAAATTTACTAGGAAACCAAGTTCTTGAGGAATACGTCCGGAAAGTTGGTTACCCCATAGGTACAAGCCTTTGAGGTTAATCAATCTCCCAAAGGAATTGGGGATGGAACCAATTAATTTGTTTTTCCGAAGAGACAACTGATTTAAATGCAGCAGGTAACCTAGTTCTCGAGGGATATATCCGGATAACTGATTACCACCAAGGCGCAAGATTGTGATACTAGTAGATTTCCCTAGATTTCTTGGAATAGGACCAGTGAGGCTGTTGTTGGAAAAATCTAACCTAGCCAGCTTCTTTAGGTAGCCTAGTTCAGTGGGGATGAGACCAGACAAGTGGTTGGCTGAGAAATCCAGCACAACCAGACTCTCTAGGTGTTTTATTTGGCTTGGTATTTCACCGGAAAGCTCATTCTCTTGTAGCATTAGGTGTCTCAGCTTTGGTAAGGATGATGCTAAAGCAGGTGGAAAGGAGCCCCTTATCTTATTGTTGGAGAGTTGGATGCTCATGAGAGTACGCAGCACAGTGAAGTTGAGGTTGTCGAGCTCCCCTCCGAGCCCCAACCCGGGTAGAGAGATCTCGGTGATCACCTCCCGGCGCCTTGCTCGATGCTTGCTGCACCTGATGCCATGCCAGCTGCACGGCCGTGCAGTGTTGTTTGCACTTCCCCAGGATTGTAGCTGGGTTGGATGGCTTTGGAGTGTGGCTTTCCAGGCAAGGAGGGCCTCTGCTTGTTCATCCAGGAGGGATGTCGCTGCCATGGCATGAGGAAACCACGGAATTAGTAGTAGAGTGATTGAGACGAGCTTCAGGAGAGGCGACATCTCCATGACTGGTCGCAGAGCAGGAGCAGCTCGCTATGGTAGGAATTTGTATGTCTGTGTACGGTGCCAACTTAATACATATGCAAGCTAGCTGCACGATCTATCAAGCACTTCGATAGATGTACTTTAAACTGGCTCCAGGACTAGATGACCCAGTCGTCACCCAATCTCGGTCCAAGTTAATTTATCTACTCGATTGAAACTGCTAATTAATGTATCCATGAAGAATCCCGCAAAAAAGAAAATTTGTATCCATGAAGAAATAGTCTCCTGGTGTGCGGTCATAAGGACGAACTTCCGTTTGGCTTTACTGTAAAAAAAACGAACTCTCTTTCGGAAGTGATACGAGAATCTTGGACTAGGTAATTAAACTGATTTATATACTTTGAAGTTTGTCAGCATCGACTGGAACAGGTCGCGGACCAAGTACACTGCCATTTCGGATATTCCTACATAGTCTTCCAGAACGATGCGCGGGCTTGCCAATTGGCGTTGAAAAATTTGTAGTGCCCCTCGCAAAAAAAAAAAAAAAAAATTTAGTGCATGCGTAAGGGCATCTACAGCCGGACTCGGTAATTCCGGCCCTCAAACGCCCGCGGACATTGCCCGGACGCAT
>NC_057797.1:17993171-17998597 GCF_018294505.1 Triticum aestivum
ACCTTTTGCTATACCACCAAACTTGAGTTGTATACTGAGAATTATACGCTGCATAAGGTTCATCTCCAGATAATGTAGTATCTTTTGATAGAAAGATAGAGGTAAACGGACAGGGAGTATCTGAGCTCAAGCTCAAATGAGCTCGGATCAACAATAAAAGAAAACCAAATAGTTCTGATTTTTTTTTGTAAACTTTGATAAATTTTCTAAGTGCTTGTAAATGTTCATCATGATATCTCTCCCTAATAATAAACCACGGATTGACTCCGTGGGTTCACCGTCACAATGCGCTTTTTCCCATGATTTTACGCTTTCACTTTGAATTTTAAAACTTATTCGAGGTGGTACTAAAACCGTTACGTTCGCTTCTTACCCCCGATTTTATGAAACAGCCCGTCGAGAAAAAGGCCGAGCGAACGAAACAGCCCATGAGCCGTCCCCTGTCACCCACGTGGGGCCCTGGTGCCCACCTTTTCTTTAAAAAAAGGATGATTTAGGCCCTGTTATGGTAATAATAGTCCCACCTCGCTACTTCGCACCCAATACCATCAACGTTTATACGTCGCCCGCGTTGCAAGTCAACAAGCAGAGGACGTGATGGAACAGAGGAATTAATCACAGAAGTGGGAAGAGGAAGCAAAGGAATACAGAAGTGGGAAGTGGGAAGAGGTTGGTCAGGTCGGCAAGATCAGAGCCGGGACAGAGGAGGTGTGATCGCGTGCGTGCTCGATCCATTCTTCTTGGTTGGTTGTGGAGGAGGGCGAAGAAGGAGGAGCAGCGCTCCTGGGTGGGTTGTTGTTGGGTGCTGGTGATGAGGAGCGGCGCTGGGCAAGAGGATAGCTCGGTGGAAATTTTTTGTGCTCTATTGCTTATTTAAATGGCTGCACCGACCAGAGAAGCTACTGGATATTGCTATGTGTGCTACCCATTGCAAATTGTTTCCTGAAGGAAGACCTATTATAATTACCTCCTGTTGTTTGTTTGCAACTATCATAGTTTAATGTTCATGCCTACCACATTTTATGAACACATTATCAGATACAATCATTTTTTTAATAGTTTGTCGTTCCTTGACTTCCACATACACCACATAAATGTAAAAATATTGCTTAAAGTGAGTGAAATGCTCCAAGAAGCGTACATGTGATGGATGGTGTACGTGGCCTCCACATGAAATTTACCAAAACATATTTGCCTTTTTCATGGTGATGATGAGGAGTGAGTGCGGTTCGGTCTTTGGGCCAAGTTCAAGTAGTGCAAAAGAAAATGAACTTTATACAATCTAGCAAACCAAGCAACCAAATTTTCTTAAAAAAAATATATTAACATAGTAAAAACCCGTTTGCTTTCGAATATTAACAAAAAAAGTATATAAACAATCCCACTTCAATGCACCACTACTCTTCCATTCAAAATAAATTTGATTGCATTTAAATCTTTTGAAAATTCTAAGTAAAAACTTTAGATTAGTTATTAAACTCTCAAATAGTAGACAACAATTTCATCGTCTGTATATCCCGCTAAAAACACTTACACTATTGCTCTTCCACCAGATGATAGTGCTAACATGAAGGAGGGGCCATCAAAGGACAAACCAATGACTTTCTCAACTTTACACTACATGGTCTGCACACCAACAATTCTTTTTCTTAATTCCGGACACCAAGCGTGTGTGTGTGTTTTTAAGATAAATAGTGTTTCAAATTCTTCTTATTTAAAAAAAATCATGCTGTTAAATATGTTCACGCTTGTTTAAAAATGTACAAAACTCCCAAAAAAAGGTTCCAATTTATTTTAAATAAACCATTTTAAATTGATCACAAATTTTTCAAAATTCATATCTAAAAAACATATGTTCAAAACAATGTTTATCTTCAAAAAGATGTTTCTCTTCTAATAAAAAGATTAAAAATCAAAATTGTCTAATTATTTTAAAATAAAGAAATATTTGTGTTGTTCGGAAAGTAAAAAATAGAACCGATTACTAGACTATTCCATGCACCACTACTCTTTCATAGATGAAAGATGTTAGGGTGACTTATTTCCATCCACGTGTCATACTCTGAAAATCGATAACATTATAAACTTGTACCGATGTTTATCAGAAATGGATATAAAAAATGACGCGGAGTGAGTGCGGTTCGGTCTTTGGGCCAAGTTCAAGTAGTGCAAAAGAAAATGAACTTTATACAATCTAGCAAACCAAGCAACCAATTTTTCTTAAAAAAATATATTAACATAGTAAAAACCCGTTTGCTTTCGAATATTAACAAAAAAAGTATATAAACAATCCCACTTCAATGCACCACTACTCTTCCATTCAAAATAAATTTGATTGCATTTAAATCTTTTGAAAATTCTAAGTAAAAACTTTTGATTAGTTATTAAACTCTCAAATAGTAGACAACAATTTCATCGTCTGTATATCCCGCTAAAAACACTTACACTATTGCTCTTCCACCAGATGATAGTGCTAAGATGAAGGAGGGGCCATCAAAGGACAAACCAATGACTTTCTCAACTTTACACTACATGGTCTGCACACCAACAATTCTTTTTCTTAATTCCGGACACCAAGCGTGTGTGTGTGTTTTTAAGATAAATAGTGTTTCAAATTCTTCTTATTTTAAAAAAATCATGCTGTTAAATATGTTCACGCTTGTCTAAAAATGTACAAAACTCCCAAAAAAAAGGTTCCAATTTATTTTAACTAAACCATTTTAAATTGATCACAAATTTTTCAAAATTCATATCTAAAAAACATATGTTCAAAACAATGTTTATCTTCAAAAAGATGTTTCTCTTCTAATAAAAAGATTAAAAAATCAAAATTGTCTAATTATTTTAAAATAAAGAAATATTTGTGTTGTTCGGAAAGTAAAAAATAGAACCGATTACTAGACTATTCCATGCACCACTACTCTTTCATAGATGAAAGATGTTAGGGTGACTTATTTCCATCCACGCGTCATACTCTGAAAATCGATAACATTATAAACTTGTACCGATGTTTATCAGAAATGGATATAAAAAATGACGCGCGCTGTCATACAACACATGTTTTATGAATTTTTGGCCCGTTGCAACACACGAGCATTTGTACTAATAATATTAATAATAATAATAATCTATACCTACTAATAAAAGAAATAGGTATTCTTGGTCCGTCATGCTATTTCATAGAAAACTCCCTGATGTTTTTTAAATGGTTAATAGGTAAAATGACATCATATTCAGATTCTATATATTTTTCTAAACAAATTCCATATATAACATGTTAAATTTGGAGTTACGGTTTAAAAGATATGAGTATTTAAAAAAATATGTACAGATCCGGATTATAGACATTATGAAAAAATATTTTCTATGATGCAGTGTTAATCAACAGTGCATTATTCGTCTTTCTTTCATATCGGTACTGATCCAGATTCATATCGATACTGATCCGGATTGTGGATGAACATCTCAGCAAAGTCAGGACTTGAGACGAAATTGAAGATCACTTGCCCGTTTCTTTATACGTATTCAATCTACATGAAAGCCGTGTTTAAATAGAAGACATGTGAAATCTTGAACTTTTACTTTTGTAGGAAAATATGATCTTTGTTTGGGCCGTAACTACAAATACTCGGATTATAGACATTTTTGTAAATGAAGAGCGTGTGGTATTATTTTCTTCCGTTGCAACGCACGGGCCCTTTTGCTAGTCACATTTATGAAGGGCGTGACAGAAAAATCAATGCTCCAAAAATGTATTTTTGATTGGAGCACCGATATTTTTACCATGTTTTTGCAATTTTTTATTGCTAGCCCATAGATGGACGGGTCAATGAGTAGTACTAACATGCTGACTACAACAAACAAAAGAAGGTACCTGACTTCAGCGTCTGGAGACGCAGCCGCAGGCCTCAAGTAGAAGAAGGTTCATCTGCCTCACCGCAGACGAACCAGGCAGCGCTGCCGTCGTGGACGCGTTGCTAAGCAACCCAGTATTTGTTATTGTCCCAGCGCTGCCGTCGTGGACGCGTTGCTAAACAATGGACGCGTTGCTAAGAGAAAACATGATGCGGGGTTGCACCCTTGATGCTTCATAGCTTGTTGCCATCTCTCTCTCTCCCCTATGTGCTTACGAAATGAATTTTCAAGCTATACAATGTTGTGCTGGAGAGTTAGCTAGCCAGGCCTTTTTATAGGAGGAGCCCGATCTCCATGGGATGGCCGGAACACAAGTTAAAACTTATCTTCGGCTAGGTTTTTGGTACCTGCATTTCTCCGATTCTCCTTCGAGCCAAATTGTTCTCTCTTTGTGGTATCTTTTGTAGAACTCTCTAATTGTTCTCTCTTTGTAGTATCTTTTGTAGAACTCTCTTTGTAGTATGTAGCTAGCGGTTTAGCTGCGACATAGCTCATCATATCACACATTGCAACATATTAGTTGTACTTTAATATTTTATATTATGAGACAGAGAGTGTAACACTTTTCGGATAACAAAGGTGTAACCCCACACCTCTACATCAACATTGCCCCACATTACTATAGGACATGCGGGAACCGCCACTCAGACAGAAACATAATCTTCCATATATACCTTCACCAACATTGATGATGGAGACTATATAGCCATAGCACACCTTTTTCCATCAACTTGAACTCACAGATGAACTGGTTAGGTGCATAAACTTGTGACCAAAGAGGTTTAGGGTTCAAAACATAGTGAACGCAATAAATAGAGTCAATTACACCACAAGTGCCTGAACTTGGCAAGAAAAGTCAGTTTGGTTCTAAAACTTGCAGCATACATTGAACCGGTGACAAAACTTGGCTCGGGCGTGCATATACGGTGCAAATCGTGTTTGTATACGAACACATTGTTGGCTAGGCGCGCCAACATGGCGTGGGACCCGTTGTCAGTGACCGGAAGGCATGGGTGCGGCCTGGTTTTTGTAGAAACACCCTAGAATTTTTTCGTCACGAAAAGCCCCTTGAACTTTGTTTTCTTAAAGAAAGCCCCTGAATTAATTCTCTATGATCATTGGGCCCCACTCATCAAAAAACAGTATGAAGCGAAAATCTAATATACAAGCAAAAGAATGTGTACAGCGGTAGTTTGAACCCGCGACGCCACAGTTAAAAGACACCAATGCTACCAAGAGCAGCTCCCTGTGAACATGGGATAGCTAATCCTATGGCCTACAGGCGAACACGTACTTGGGGCTTCAATAGGCTAAAGCCACCGCGGCTTATTTTTCACATGATAGCTTTCAATTCGTAAATACTATTAAATACATAATTCTTATTTTATATATGTAAGTATTTAAATAATAATATTTCTCTTAAAGTCAATATACAATTTTTTTGTGTGAATGAATGAGTATAGCCTAAAAATAAATTAATGAATGATTTTTATAAATACGTTGTGAATATT
>NC_057797.1:17998878-18001725 GCF_018294505.1 Triticum aestivum
TATAGTTATAATTTAGATAAACATATTTTTTAGAATTACATGACAATTACTCTTACCAAATTCTAAGAAAGGAAAGAAACAAACATCTGAAAAATGGGCCGGGGTGACTGCAACCCATTAAGGCATGTGTGCGTGGCCGTTTATAAACATGTGAAAAATGGACACCGAGGCAGCGAATCAAAGTTTGTGCGGTGGCTAGCCTGACTGGACATCAAATTAATATGCATTTCCATAATAATTTACTCTCTGTAATGTTTCTTGACGTTCCATGGCTGTTTTAGAGAGAATAAATTTGGAGCTTTTCCCTAAAAAAATAAAATTCTGGGGTATTTCCGTAAAAAATGGCACACGCCCTCACCTATGTCGTCCAGCCACTGACAGTGGGTCTCACGCCACGCTGGCACACCCGGTTAGCATCTTGTGTGTATACAAATGTGATTAGCACTGTAGACGCACGCTCAAGCCAAGTTTTGTCACTGGTTCAATGTATGCCGCAAGTTTTAGCACCAAACTGACTTTTCTCGCCAAGTTCAATCACCTGTGGTGTAATTGACTCCAATAAATAATTTACGGAAACACTAAGGCCCACGCGTGTGGCAGTTTTGCAACTTGCCCACACGCGTGGATCATCGTCCAATGCAGTTTGCACGAATCTTTACACATTGAGGCAGAATTTGCATGCCACATAGGACGGGCTTGGTGTGTGGGCCTTGGAGAGTTTGCCCACACGCCCGCACCATGCTGTTTGCCAGCTGCGCTGTGTGGGCGAAGTAGTTTCTGCCCACACAGCCACCACCTAGTCCATGCGCGGGTGGGCGAACTGTTTTTCGCCCACACGACACTCCTACGTTCTAGATGGCAACTGCAGTTACGTGAACGTGGCAACTAGGTAAACACACATGGCAACTATGATTCTTTGCTAGACAGCAACTGCAGTTGCGCGTACGTGGCAACCGGATAAACACACATGGCATCTGTGATTAACCATGCATGGCAACTATGGTTGGACCACACGTGGCAACTAGGTAAATACACATGGCAACTACTGTTTAACCATATGTGGCAAGTAGTTAATCGCACACGGCAACTACAGTTTGATTACACGCGGCAACTATCATAAATTAGATATGGCAACTATAGTTAACCAAAACATATAGGGTTGCCATGCTTTTACAACTACACTTGCCATCCCGGATAACTACATCTGCCAACCAGGATGGCAACTAAATCGTCATCCCGGGGGTACCTAACGTAGCTGCGTCAGGACGTGTGGGCATTTTTGTTTCGTGCCACACGCGCGGGGTGGAGATAAATAGTACTTGTTGGGCGTGTGGCACGAAGTAGCCTCGCCCGCACGTGTGGGCAATTCTAAGAGCATCTCCAACAGCCGCCCAATGTGTGGCGCCCAAAAAACGGGTTTACAGCGCGCACGTAAAATTTTTTGGGGCGCTAGAAGACGTTTGCTCCAACAAGCGCTGTAAAATATGCTGCGCGCGCGAGTCCAGCGGTCCCAATCCAAACGGTCCCATCTGCAGCAGCCCAGAGTTTGCAGCGCGCGCAACCGGGCGCACTAAATATGCTGCGCGCGATGCGTTTTTAATGCGCGCGCTGCATCAGTTATAGCGCGCGCGCGCTTTTTATGCGGCCGCTGGAGACTTTAAATCGAGCCCGCGCGCGCTAAAAGCAACTTTTATACCGCGCGGCGCTTATATAGCGCTTCTGTTGGAGATGCTCTAATGTCCGCCCACACACAACCCGTGTGGGCTGCCTCCTGCTCACACCACACGTGGTGTGTGTGCACATGTCGAATATACCACACGTATGACAGTTATCGTCGTCCATAATTTAAGAGGTCTGGGTGTGGATGCTCTAAGCGTCGACAAATAGGCCATGAGCCCACGGGAGAGTAGTACTGACTTCGTTCCGTTGACTTTTTACGCATTTTATATTTGCGGCGTAGCAGCCTAACACACTTGCCGCTGACCCGCGCATACATTCTCGCTAGGGTTTGACATCTTTCCCCCATGGCCACGCCACCTTACACATCAGCCATCGACCTGATCCGATGTGCTACTCAAATCCATGGCCACCGCGTGCACCGTAACATTCTGCATATCGACGTGGATGCACGGCGTTCTGCTCCTCCTACGGCTCTCCTAGTATGAAAGTATATGTAGTATGAAGTTGGCGATATTGGATAGCGTTGACGACGTTGTTGGCCGTGGCCGAAAGGTGGCGGTGGAGACGAAAGGTAGCGATACTGGAACATTGTTACGTAGAGCTGTGGTTGGTGGTGAGAGATAGCCTGTCGACACTAATCAACTAGCGGGCGTTGAAAATGACACGCATGAAATTAGCCATACAATTTGGCGTGTGGTCAAACAGGGATGTTGTAGTTATTTGCTGGCAAATTTGACAAATCTGACCTATGGACGAAATCAAATCACAAAATGAACTGTCCGGTAAACTATTTCACACGTCTAACCCTTTTGTGTAGCGCCCGCCACGACGGCGCCACACTCACTGTGCAAGGCCTCGCAGATAGGCGCTACACGGCCAGCGTCGTACCTGTGTACTCCGAAAATTAGTAAATCAGTGTGCAGCGCCTGAGAGCTAGGCGCCACACTATACAGTGTAGCGCCTGGCTCCTAGGTGTTGCACTAGTGCAGCGCCTAGCTCGCCGGCGTTGCACTAGTGCAGCGCCTGGGAGCTAGGCGCCACGGGTCAGCGGCGTGAAATAATTTACCGGACAGTTCATTTTATGATTTGATTTCATCTATAGGTCAAATAGGTCAAATTTGCCTTATTTGCTTGCTAGTTGTAGGTCGTGTCATGGCCGGATTGGTT
>NC_057797.1:18002203-18004814 GCF_018294505.1 Triticum aestivum
TGTGCAAGGCCTCGCAGATAGGCGCTACACGGCCAGCGTCGTACCTGTGTACTCCGAAAATTAGTAAATCAGTGTGCAGCGCCTGAGAGCTAGGCGCCACACTATACAGTGTAGCGCCTGGCTCCTAGGTGTTGCACTAGTGCAGCGCCTAGCTCCCGGGCGTTGCACTAGTGCAGCGCCTAGCTCGCCGGCTAGGCGCTGCACTAGTGCAGCGCCTAGCTCGCCGGCGTTGCACTAGTGCAGCGCCTGGGAGCTAGGCGCCACGGGTCAGCGGCGTGAAATAATTTACCGGACAGTTCATTTTATGATTTGATTTCATCTATAGGTCAAATAGGTCAAATTTGCCTTATTTGCTTGCTAGTTGTAGGTCGTGTCATGGCCGGATTGGTTGGCCGGCCGGGAGTACTGCCGGTGCCAATGCATGGTGTCCAGTCGATTCCACGATGCATCCTTTACAAGATTCAGCCGACTCTGCGCAGCATTGATCATTCAGGCGTGACCGTGCGTGACACACCTGAGCCAGGGCACAGCACCTTTTGCAGTACAGTAGGCACTATGTTTGTTCTGGATCGATGAATATGCTCTCTCAATCGTCACTTGTTGCGTCTCACTACCATCTATACATACTATCAGTATCAGGTGCACGTCACTACCTGAGCCAGGGGCAAATTTAACAAATTTGACCTATAGACGAAATCAAATCACAGAATGAACTGTCCGTTAAACTATTTCACGCAGCTGACCCGTGGCGCCTAGCTCTCAGGCGCTGCACTAGTGCAACGCCTGGGAGCTAGGCGATGCACTAGTGCAACGCCTAGGAGCTAGGCGCTACACTGTATAGTGTGGCGCATAGCTCTCAGGCGCTGCACACTGATTTAGTAATTTTCGGATTACACGGATATGACGCTGGCCGTGTAACGCTTATATGTGAGGCGTTGCACAGTGTAGTGTGGCGCCTTCGTGGCGGGCGTCACACAAAAAGGTCAGCCGCGTGAAATAGTTTCACGAACAGTTCATTCTGTGATTTGATTTCGCCATAGGTCAAATTTATCAAATTTGCCTGAGCCAGGGCACATCATCTTTTGTACTACTCGCCTACTGTGTTTGACCCACTACATTATGAAACCGATAGAGTATCATGAAAAATAGAGGCAAATAGGCCACGAGCCCACGGTAAATCGTACAGCTGTGTTCGCGCCGTTGACGTACGGCCTAACGCACCCGCGCGTTGACACTACGACACATGGACCACATGGTAGGCTATATAATCCATGGCGGCCGCGTGTGCACCTATTGTTAGAGCATCGACGACGTACGTGGATGCATGCATGCATGGCGCCGCGCTCCACCCAAGCCCCCTTGCTTCTGCTTCTGCTTGTGCTTGCACAGCTCTCGGCCGGTGTGGCGTCGTCGTTCTCCGGCCACAGCTACCACAGCTTCCCGGTGTTCGACGGCATGTCCATCACCGACGGCGTCGTGGTGGCCACAAACTCGTCCAAGCTGTCGCCGGCCACGTTCCTCTTCGACGCGCAACTCTTCCCGGAGTTCAACCAGACCGAGGGCTTCGTGCTCCTCTCGCGCTCTGGCGCGTCGCCGCCGACGCTGACGGCGTCCGCGAGGAGGCGTCCTTCATCACAACGGCGGCGGCTCTTACGCCGTCTCGTTCGTGGTGCTCCTCGACAGCTTCCCCCCGCTCAACGTCAGGAACGAGAAGCACGGGCCCCGCGGCGGTACGAACGACACGGCCCTGCCCGTCGCCGCCGCTGCAGTGCCGAACGCCACCAACGGCATCGCCGCCGTTGAGGTCGGCTCAGTGAGCTCTTACGGGCCGCGGGCGCCGCCGGGCGTCGGCCTGAACGTCACCATCACGCCCAACCGTTCGTCCTCCGGCGCCGGCACCAGCCGGCTCGCCGTGCGGATCGCGTACGACGCCGCCATGCACCGTCTCTCAGTCTACGCCCACGACACGGCCGCCGGCGACCCGCCCGTCAACGACACAGCCGCCCTCCTCCTCGACGCGCCGCTCGACCTCGCAGACCGCCTGCCCGCCCAGGCCGCGCTGGTGGGGTTCTACGCCTCCACGGTCCGGGACCTCGTCTTGGGCGTCCATGACTGGGAGCTGACAGTGGACGGACTCCCCGACGACGACGGTGACAGGACACGGCGTGAACAGGACGATCAGAGGAGGTCGTCATCGTCATCATGGCTGATGATACTGCACGCCGTGCTCGGGTGCGTGGCGGCGATCGCCGTCGTCGTGGTCTCCGTGATTGTGTACCACGTCGTGGCCAGGCGCCGGGCGGTGGACATGGAGGTGCAGCAATGCTACAAAGACTATTTCGCGAGGATGAGGCGCTGATGGAGTGGCGACCTACCACTCGGCTGACTTTCGGCGAGTGGTTGGTGCGCTTGCCACAGCCCACAAGACGAGGTCGAGATCTCGATGTCGACATGGACGCCGTTCATGTTCAGTTGAGAGCCCGAGAGGAGAGACCGGCACGAGACATGACGACACAACCTGAGTTGGACGACAGAGTGTGTGTGAAAGGATCGAGTTGCATATGTATATAGTATGAGTAGATATGTACGTATATATATGTAATGCTATATC
>NC_057797.1:18005086-18032235 GCF_018294505.1 Triticum aestivum
GCTGTTGCGCATGGCGAACGGGCGGCGTCGTCGCGTGCAAGAGTGTCTGTCAGGCCTTCGGCACCGACGAGCTGTGTTGCCGTGCACCTACGAACATGCTTGCCCCTTCTCGAACACCTTGCCGCCATGCACCGCAGCCAGATTTGACCGCGTGGCGTACGGGCGGTCAGAAAGCTAGCACCGTCGAGGAGCACACGCTCGCCGCCGTAGTCGACGGCCGCATCTGCACGCACGCTCACGCTCGAAGGGGGAGGATTTGCCGGTGAGCTCTGCCGTTGTCGAACTTGATTTTGAGGCTGAATCGATGGCAGGCACATGTAGAGTTGAAACCCGTCGGCCGGCACCCACAGCGGCGGCGGAGAGGAAGGTAGGGTTGGTGGCGGCGGTGAAGGGGCAGTACATGGTGGTCCGGTGGGCGGCTCCGGTGGCAAGCGGAAGGAAGGCAGGGCTCCGGTCACGGGAGGAAACAAAACGGCTGGTGGTTGGGCGTCGCGGGCGAGTCGCTTGGCTTTACAACAGCCGCCCAAGTGTTGTATATTTGTAGCACTTGGTGCTTCATTTTAGAGCTACCAAATTTTCTTTTGCAATTTTTTTATGATTGAGCTACTGTTGGAGAGGGTTTTTTGCCCTCAAATATCCTAAAAAGGCCTAGTGCCCTAAATTAGGGAGATGCTCTTTGGAGCTGCCACTCGCCGGTAGTGTCTTCCGAGGAGTGACAAATTATGACCCAGCTAGAAATTCTGCTTCTGAGGTGACTTTTCTTTTAAAAATGTGGGCAAAAGATTTGTCACTTTCGTCGATTAAGAAGAAGGTTTAGAGGTTTTCGTCCATTGGCCGAATTACAATTCATTACATTACTGTCGCGGCACATCGTTACTCAAATACTTAGCTCGTGCCAGACACCATAACTTTGATACATCTTTGGTTCTAGCAACAAGGACCCCTACCGACTTCAGCACCATTTGCGCTGCTTACTTGGGATTTCTGTGGGAGACGTTACTCCTGAACAGCCAGCTGCCCCTTGTACCACTTCAGAATTTTCATGAAGATTATACATTGTTTTTTGCTATTAAGCTTTGTTTTTTGAAATCTGACTAGATTGTCGGTACTCTATATTATGATGTGAACAAATGTTATTTTTTGAGTGAATATAATTTAGTTGTCTCGTTGTAAATTGTGCTGCATTAAGAAAACAAGAGAGCAACTAGTTAACGAGCGCTCCTTTAGGAGGCTCACAACGATCAGCGTCACTTGGCGTGCTCTCAGCCGCCCGCCACGTGCCGCGCTCTGAGCGCTCCCTTCGAAATTTTTTTCTGCATGCGTTTTCGGCTTTTTAAACTATTTTTTACTGGGTTTTTTCGACGGTTTTCAACCGGTCTTCCTTAACTTTTGAAAAAAAATCGAAAAAAAAGAAATTTGCGCGAATAAACGTGTTTTTTTCGTGAGAGGCACGGTTTTACTTTCGCGATAGTCACGGCCGTGACTCTCGGAAACGAAAAAAAAACGCGTTTTCTGTTTTTTTTCTTCCGCGAGAGACACGGTTTTTCTTTCGAGAGAGACACGGTTGTGCTTTTGCGAGAGGCACGGCCGTGCCTCTCGGAAACGAAAAAAACGTGTTTTCCGTTTTTTTCCTTTCGAGAGAGGAACGGTTTTGCTTCCGCGAGAGTCACGGTTGTGCTTTCACGAGAGGCACGGCCGTGCCTCTCGGAAACAGAAAAAAAACGCGTTTTCTGTTTTTTTCTTTCACGAGAGGCACGGTTTTGCTTCCACGAGAGGCATGGTTGTGCTTTCGCCAGAGGCACGGCCGTGCCTCCTCGGCATGGAAAAAACCGTGTTTTCTCTTTTTTTTCCTTCCGCGAGAGACACGGTTTTGCTTCCGCAAGAGGCACGGTTGTGATTTAGTGAAAGGCACGGGCGTGCCTCTCTCGGAAAAGAAAAAAAAACCGTGCTCCCGGTTCAGTTTTTTTGTCCGATTTCTTTCATGAAAAAAAAGTTTATTAAAACCTATCAAAATGGGATCTAGTTTTGAAGATCTCGACGCCAGGAATCCAACGGTGAAAACGGTTCAAGATTTGGATGCACGGTTTAAGAGATAAACGTTTTGAATAAACGAATCTACGAAAAAAGGGAAAACTCCCAGGTTGCGACAAGTGGCGCACATGCAGCGCGCCACTTAATGCAACCTGGGAAGATGGGAGTGATCTTTGCAACGAGTACTCCTTAACTAATGATTTCGAGAAAACAAGCTGGACTAGAAAATAGGCTAATGGGTTGGACTAAAAAAATTGGTAGGCTAATGGGCAGGACCAAAATAAATAGCAAATGGGTTGAACTGGACTAAAACTATTGGGCCAAAACACTAATTGGGTTGGTTACTACATGGGCCACGTCGGCCTCCATGTTAGATCCACACATATGCCATGTCAGGTCCACGTTGCTTTCTGGTCATGTAAATCGGTGACAGTTTGTTCCGTCACAGCCTAGTTTGGGCTGGGCGGGCCTGGGACAGATCCATGACGGCCAAGAACCGTCATGGAAGGTACGATGTTAAATTATGACACGATATACATGACGGATTTCAAGTCCCTCATAGATGGATACGCATGACAGTTTTTGGTTGATCTGTGAGGACAACGACCGTCATATATTAACAACTTTCTTGTAGTGAGTACAGCTTGGAGGCAAGGATCATCATGCAGAAGTGAGTTGGCCTTGCCTCCTCATTGTAGGGCCCGTAGTTCCGGCGCTTGTAGCCGGGGGGCTCCTCCATCACTACTTCCTCGACCGTGGGTGGCACCTCCTCCAAGGGCGGCACCACCCTCCTTGCCCTTCTCCATGGCCGACACCACCTCCTTGCCCTTATTCTCCGTGTTGATCTACATTATGAACAACAAAAAGTTCAAAGGTTGATCAACATTCGATCCTATTGTCCAAGCGCTATATTTATCCACCCAAAGCCCCACTACGGACCGCACCGTCTTCGATGAGGCAGCGGCGACACACCTCACGGCGGATCCATGCGTCATTTGGGCGGACGCAATGGATTCGCGATCATCACACACAGTTAACTCGGCAAAGATTCCCATTCTCACGGAAACAACTGCATGCCATTCACCGCGTTGGCGATTCCCATTCTCACGGAACCGCTGTTGTCACGTCCACACCGCCTTCCTTCCCTTCAGCGCTACGCTTTGAGTTTACTAGCGGTTGGGGCGGCACCGGGTGGCGCCGCTTAAGAGGAAGTTCGGCGGTGCCAGGTGGGAGGCGCCCCTTCGGCTGTTTTTTTTTCTGCCACACATGCATGTACAACTGAGAATCTTGTTAACCAATGAGCATAAAGCAGGCCAAAACCCTTGAAAGTGGCAATCCAAATCATTAGAGCTAAAAGCGGATTGGGAGCCAAATGAGTTCAAACTACTTGATGGACTAAACATCTAGAAAGAAGCATTTAATCCACATCTGAAACTTAAGAGAGATCTCCTGACCAATGTCAATAGCTTCTGGTCTAACCAAAGATAAAATATACAAGGGTAGCAGATCGTAGAAATTATATTGATGTTAACAAGCCAGAAACCTTCTACCTTCTCAAGAAAAAGGAAGCTAAAATCTTCAGGCAGGGCATACTTTCATGCTTTTAACAATATATCAATCGTAAGAGCAAGAACATGGCCAATTAAATCTGTACTATCATCATTAAATTCATGAACAAATAAGATTACTTGCAATATAGGAGGTAATCCTTTCATTTTTTTATGGCAAATGCAAAACAGTACATGATACTGAAATAATATGTTCTGCAACTACGGTTTTCTCAAAAGAGAGTAAATTATTAAACCAATTCCCATTTCTGAAAACAATGAAAAAACCCAGGGTAATGTTGAAGATGCATGTGCAATTAGAACAAGCATGCATTCTTGACTGACAATGAGACACCAGTTGAGGCTCAGATAGAACTCAGGGTACAACCAACTCTGTGGTTTATACTGAACAACACACGAAGGAATATACTCTCCTCAATCAAAAAATTATCTAAGGAAAAGAAGGAGGAAGTCACTTTTTATAACAGAAAAGAGACCTCTGTCATGGTTACACAGTCTATGTGGACATTTGAAGATCTTGGTCATGGCGTGCGGATGCATTGGTTGGGGGAGATGCTATATTACTACGTGCGAAAGCATTCATCTGTCGTTTGATGGGAAAATGGAGAAGAAACATTTAGCTTTCAATTCCAATAATAATCAGGAAAAGAAGTAATCTTTGGGTAGAAAATGATGCTCTGGTTTGTCAGCCTCAGTAGAATTCAAAGCGAAAAGAGTAACATGTATCACTATGCAAGTACTGCAAGACATGTCAATAGTTTCCTAAAGTTCGCGGTGGATAACATGAATCTACGCAAGTACTGGAAGACATGGAATCATTGCATCGCTTCACACCTAAATAGTTTTGTTCCAGAAGTTCATACCCATCACAGCGTCAGTACACAGAAGAAGAAGAAATAAAAGTCTCATCGGTTCCTAAGGTTATACTGACCTAGCACAATGTCAATGGTAACACAAAGGACACATGCCTTGTTTAAGGATCAGATACTTAGCTAAGAAATCTATTGCTTCTTGGGCTTCTTAGGCATGACAAAGTCACCGTCGTCGTCGTCGTCGTCTGTGTTGCTAGATGCCTTCTTTCTCTTTTGTGTCGTGGTTTTTCCCTTTGTGGCTGAGTTGGTTTTGACAAAGTCGTCGTCCTCGTCGTCATCTATGTCGCTAGATGCTCTCTTCTTTTGCGCTGTGGTTTTTCCCTTTGTACCTGAGTTGGTTTTCTTATCGCCTAACAGCAGTATCTTCTTGGTTAGAGAACTTGCCCTTCTCTGCGTGGAAGGCGTTTTGACCGGTGACCTCAGTTTCAGACCCTGTTTCTTCGCAAAGACCTCTGTAGCCACATCAAGCGGTAGCAAACCCCATTCCATCAACCTATACATCCAAACGGTTACTTGCTTACACCAGAGGAAATATTAGTGTATGCATAAAATGTATAAACCAGACATGAATGAATAACAATTTCAACACACAAGCTACAAGTAATTACTACCAGAATGAAATATTATGCTAGTGTATGATTCGGTCAGGACCGACTGGTAAGTGGAAATCTAACTAAAAACAAGCAAGGTTTGTTAGTAATTGATGATGAAATAAGGTCACATCTCTGACCCATGGTGGCCCTCAGGTTTACCCAAGAAAAACGGACCTCGGCTGCAAGCAGAACTTGTTTCATAACAACAATGTAGAGGTACAAGGCAGAAGCATACAACCTACACAAACAACACTCACACCACCAAGCTGCTTTATAGATCAACAGTAATGTGTGCTATAAATGTTTTTATATGGGATCTGCACCAGGCCACCAACCAGTTTTTGGAAAACACTACTAAGTCATGATTTTATTATCGTCGTAAGCAAATAACCATTCAGATTCCATGGCCGACCTTCAATATTTAACACCATAAATCAGTGAAGATTAAAAATTCTGGTGCCTTCAAGTTTTAACTGAACTTGGTTCACCTTTGATATTGCATTAATCTACCAGCAGCCGATCATAATAGCTTCATGTTAGTTCAGCAGTGCAAGACGCAATGATCACTTTATTGTGTTCAGAAATAGTTTAACAATTTCAGATTACTGATGTTCCACAAACACAGAATTGCATTATCAGTCGAGCACAGTGGTATAAGTAACACTGGCTATATTGTAGTAAGTTCAGTATTTATCAAATTTTAAGAACATGTATACAAATACCAATGTGTTTCGATATATATCTAGTTTCCCAGCTTCTAAAAGGAACTCTAACCCATACCAAAAAAATCCTTACCTCCCCAAAAATTGCCACGATTGGGAGTTAGACCCATCTAACTCATCCCCAGTACCCCTTCTAACTACCAAGAAATTTTGGGAACTCCCAAAAAAACAGCTTGGGAGGTTTTGCTCCCTCCCAATACTTTTTTTGGCAGGAGAAAGATTCCTTCCCCAACCGTCACCTCCCGCCACCGCTAAAGTTGCCGCCGGCAACAACTCCGGTTAAGTCACCGGCTCTGGCAACACCGCAACAACAACTCTTACACAACCAGTACAACATCAAAAGACCACAATAGGTAGTTGCTTTGGCCAAACAGGAGGTGAAAGGAAATGTAGCATCTGCTTTTGCATGGCATAAGACATTCAGGTTGTTTTAAGTACAATAATTCAATTCTTACCTGATTTGTGCTAATACAAGGAACAGTCTGAATCTTGTTTCTAAAATCAACGATCCAGACTAATTAAGCTAGAAGAAAATATGCCCAAAGGAAATCCTTACAGCCACTAGAAACAACAATGCTTGCATGATATAATATCGTCAAAATATCAAAATTCATTATGCATAGCAGGCATGTCCAATTATTAAGGAGAAGCAAAGTGAAGCTCGAAAGAAATCCTTACTGCTGGCGCCAGTAATACACAAGTTCCCCATAGCTTTTCCCTTGCTCTCCCCAGAATTCCCATGCAATCGAAATCAATCAGCAATCATCATGCCATAAATCAACAGTACATAGTTAAGTCTCAGATCATACACTCATACAGAGGTGATCTCAACCTACTGACAAAATATATTAAAGATGGCAGCTTGTGACCTTTCGAGGGGGGCGGGGGCGAAGAGGCGAGGAGCACCTGCATCATATAGACAAGGAAGAATGAGGGGTCAGGTTGGGGAGGATCTCGTCGAGCGCTGCCACTATAAAAGCCATCATTATAACTGAGTTAAAAAAAAACGCCTTCTGTTCGATGGCTACATCTATTAATGAGAGTTGTTCAATCACTATAGACACATTTAACATGTAGATAGTGATATAATAGTAATTAACTTTGATGATCTAATGCAAGCATTCCCCTAGTGCAGAAGCAAGCCAACTGCAAGGTTCATGGCGAACAAATGGAAATCATTTCTACCAATATTATGTTTTTAATCTTTGTAACAAAATATACTACAGAAGATAGCAGAAAAGGTGCAGTTATGCTTTATCAGACATATTACCTTTAGTCTCTAAATAATTCCTCTGTCTGGAATATATTCAGATCCACCTGAACAGAAAAAAGAAAAGGTACAATGATAAGATAATGAAACATACTGCATTTTTCTGTCTGTACTTGCAAAATCGTGTCCCACCTCCCATCTATCCGATCCTGCACAAAAGTATGTCATGGTCATATAGACGATGATAAGCAGTAAGTACAGTATAATACACATATGTACACTGCCTGAAAAAATAATCTGAACTGTCTAATATAGAACAGTGCAAGATAAAGTGCCAAGTAAGCCTGAGAGGTGCAATGGGCGGTGCCAGGTTGTGTGCACCCCTTCTCTGTTCTTTTTTGCAAGCTTGTGTTTGGTCTGCTTGTGTGAACATCTCGCTACATGGCGTCATTTATCAATGGCAGTAAAGCTCATGGGTCCGGTGCCTTTTATGTATGAATGCATATCAAACATGAATAAGTTGGCCTTCCTTTATGAAAGAGAAGTTGCCATAATGCAAAAACATATTAGCTTTGCTAAGTTAGAAAGTATGAACCGTATCCAAGCAAGTGTTACATAAAAAAATTATTCCGAACCAGTAGATGGCAGAAACAACTCAAACATAGGAAAGCTAGCAATCGTGCAGCAGATGATATCCATAGCAGTAGCAGCTGGCAAAGCCCTGAGACACCTCGTGGGAGAACACAACTTTGCGCCTGTATATTAGATCCAAGCAAGTTAACAGGACACTAAGCAAGTTAGTGCTAGAAACTGTAAAGAAGCACAATTGTGAGACCTGCTTAAGAAGTTTCTCTTCAGGAACTATTTTACATAAGCAGTTATGGACATCTCGATCGATACTCCACGGTAAAAAATATATATCTTGATGCTCGTCAGATGAAACAGAAGCTGGGAGCCATGGAAGGAACTCTGCCAGTCTCAAATGCACGGATACTTCAACCGACCAGCGAATATGTATCGGATACCATATCCGATACCGATACGCCCCCGATACGTATCATTGGAGTATCCGAGAATAAATGATTTAAAACAATTACAATACTCTAAGGATACTTCGCCAGTACGTTTTGGATACTTTTCCAGCCCAAGTAAGAGCCCGCTCAGCCTAGTTAAGAAGCAACCAGCAACTCTAGTACCCCGATGCCCCCATCCTTTCCCTCACAACGTTTTTCCTCCCTCCCATGCTCACACCAGGTGGCGGCTGTGTCGCCAGCGGCTGCTCACCCAGGTCCCAGGGCCAGCAGCGGTGGAGGCTAGCCGGCGACGAGCTCCTCCTCCTACTCACCAACGTCCCCTCTCACGCAACAGCCAAGTATGGACACTTCTCTTCTCCATTTCTCCTGCCCAGCCAAGCTCATCTCCTCTCCTTTCTTCTCTGATCTCTGAAGATCTGTCATCCTCATCTCCTCCAGATTGCTTTAAGTACCTGCAACGTATCCGTATTGGCACTTTTTGAAAATGACGAATTTACGTATCCGTATTGGCCCGATACTGATACCCGTATCCGTATCAGTGCATTCGAGCTGCCAGCATATTTACAGAAATGTTGCATAAGAACTGCCACACTAAATCTGACTACTCTTCGTATGACTTTTTGGGTAAGCAACGGGAAGACTTAGAAAATCAGATGATCAGACACCAATAGATACGAAATGCGATTAGTCACCAGCACCAAGTATCTGAAGTAATCACATCATCAAAATATGATTTTATAGAATGCAGACATCACAACAGATAGATGACCATGCAAAGCGCATAATCTAAAGAAAAAATCTGCCACATTTCTGAACTCCCAATGGCCACATATTTCAAACTAACCTTTCTTATGATGGAATGAAATAACACAAAGAAAATGCAACCGGCGACATGGCACACAGAGTGATCTCAGGTGCTTGTATAGCTTGATTGGGTTGCTGCTACCTCCAGACCCATGCTGAAGGTTCTATTTTCCAAATTGTATGCCTCTTTTCTTAGAAAAAAAATCATATTCAAATATTTATCCAACGAATTTCTGAAATTTGTAGGTTGTGACTTAAAACTAATAGCTAGCTGACCCAGGAATACATAGAAACTAAGATGTTTTGCAGATACCTAGGGTTGAGTGCGTCATCGTGGATGGAGTGGCTGATCTTCTCCTCAAGCTCAATACATCCACCATCCCAGACCTTAAAGTTTCAGAAGAAACTCATGCGACGATCTCAAATGATTCCAGCATGGACCCTCCAACCTTCAAATGAGTTCACTGTTAATGGGTGTAAAAGACCAGATAATAAACTAAAATGCCGGGGCACCATGCGTCACTATACTGATCTACAAAGCATACAACTAAAAAATAAAGATTAATCTGACTTTATAAAGCACAAATAAAGAACTCTTCATGTAACAATTTCATGGTATTAACCCAGTAAGGTTGTTCCATGAATTGTACACCACATACTTCTGGATCAGATTTCATTTTTACTGCTGTTTATAGAAAGTGAAAAACAACACCACATACTTACAATATGCATGGGTTCCAGTTATCATTTATTTGGGTTGAAAATTAAGAGCATCTTGCTATCAGAATAAAAGGGAGATGCACTTCTATAGTACCAAGAACAAAACATAGGATTGTTCTAGAATACAATATCAGAACAAGTATCAGTCTACCATTTAGAGAGAAAAATCAAGAAGTAAAATCCCAGTACATGGAACTTACCAGGGAGGAGTCGCTTCAGATTTGTCGCTCTGACTTCTCGTCACACTATCAATAATAAAATAGGAAAAGGTCTACACAAACAGACAAAACATAATGATATGCCACAAAAATCTAACCTATCTTGTGAACAATGAAACAATCACAAAAATGAATTAAAAAGAAAGAAAAGGAGCCTCACCTCATGATCACGGCCGAGCAATCACTACACCAACAACACCTCGATATTGCCCGTCGTCAGGTAGTTGGCCCACTCTAATGCCCCAGAACGACCAACACGATCCACAAGAACCCTACAAAATCAACAAGTTCAAGGATGAGGGAAAGATAAAGCTAAAATCCTCAGTTAAGGCATCAAGTGGTAGCTCGCTTAGTAGCTATCATTCCTGTAAAGAGCAAGCACATGGCCAATGAAATCTATAGTATCATCACTCAATTCATGTTTCCTAGAAACAAATAACAAAGAACAAATAAGATTACTTGCAATGCAGGAGGTAACCCTTACATTTTTAATGGAACATGCAGAATAGTACATGATACTAAAAGAAAATGTTCTGCAACTCTATCGATTTTCTCAAAAGAGAGTAAATTATTAAGCCAATCCCTACTTCTGAAAAAATGAAAAAGAACCGGTGTAATTCTGAAGATGCATGTGCAATTAGAACAAGCATGTATTCTTCACTAAGAATGAGATTTACAGTTGGCGCAGCACTTGTCAACTGTGGCTCGGATAGAACTGCAATCAAGACGCAGGGGAGAAGTGGCAGTCAGAATTTTGCATCTACCTATTGTTGGATTCATTGGAAGAACAAGGAGAAACTCACTGAAAGGGGACTGACCGGGAAGCAGATTGGGCACTCATTGAGGTCGGGCCTGGGGTCGTTCGACCTCGAGGATGAGCCGGCGCAGCTTCTTGAGGTCGACGTCTGGGTGCGGGTAGAGCCCCTGCCGCTCCGTGTTTTATAGGATGAACGCGGGATTCACACCCTAATCAGCGAGGAAAATCACACAAAGCCATGAACGTGCTTGCTCTATCAATATCCAAAAGTAACAGTACATTTGGACGGGAAACGAGAAAGCATGAAATGCAAATCAACAAGCATCCCAACATGGCTCGTGTGCCGCACAAGATCGAGCTCAAGAGTACCTGACGACCTTGACTCGATTCGGCTGTCCCTTGGCCTACCCTCTGAACAATCCCCTGTTGTGCTCCTCTCGTCCCCGAGAGCAACCTCCACCCCTGCTCCTCACGTGGCGGCGATGGAGGTCGCCTCCCCGAGCCAGGGCCTACTTCAGCACGTCGATTCCATCCTTTTCCCCGCACCCAGCTATATAATCACTAGCCTGAATCCAAAACCGCAGTTCATGCCCAATCCATCATTCTATTTAATCACTAGCACTACAGTATGCACGATGAAGAGGATATTCAACCAAATCTACATCACCCCAAACTAATCATCACATATTTCATCATGATTCTGAATGCACTGCGGCTGGCAAACATTGCCGAATCCAGCATTCTATATAATTGCTAGTCTGAATCCAAAACAACAGTTCATGCTCAATCCAGCGTTCTATACAAACACTAACACTGCAGTATGCAAAACGAAGAGGATGTCCGACCGAAACTACATCACCTAGAATTAATCACCACATATTTCATCACGATTCAGAATCCATGAGAATAAGAAAACTATACTACACCAACCAAAACACAGGCCAGTGCATACTAAAACAAACTTAACAGATCAATCCTGTGTTCTCCCTCTAAATCACTAGATCCAGTCACAAAAATAATACATCTACATACCTCGTAGCCCAGCCGCTGGTAGTTTCAGATCACACTTGGACCCCGCCGAATCCAGGGGAAATCCCTTGGTTTGTCCGGCGCTGGCTGGATCTCCCTCACGACATATTTCCGGCTCTGCGAGGTAAGCCTGCAACTCCCCGGGCCTGACCACCCGCCTCTCATTTCTTAGACACCCGCCGCCCTGCTCGAAATCACCACGATCCCAGGTCCTCGTCATGGCCTCCGCCGCCGTGCATCCTCTCCAAGTGCTCCTGGACGACGCCGTCGAGGATGCCGTACACGGTGTTGCAGCACTCCTGAGCACGGCGCACGACGCTGCTGAGCCGCGCGGCGAGCCACGGCAAAGGCCACAGGTCTCCGGGTGGGGAAGAGCAGCGCCACGCCTAGGCGGCAGTGGTGGCGGCGGCGGGGGGAGGGCACCGGTGGTGGCGGCGGCGAGAGACGAGGGAAAGGGAGAGGGAGAGAAATCGGGGGATGGGGATTGGGGGCTGGGCCACTGGCCAATCTCTTTCTCTCTTTCTTCTCGATGAAGCAAAACTGTTTGTCTGCTAGCTAATCCTACGTGGACATCGCCAGCGATCGCTCCTTACGCGACTGTTATTGAGTTAAATGCGCATGCATGGTGGCAGGTCTACCTGATGACCGACCAACAAGCCCGCTATGTCGTGGTCCAGGATCCAATTGGTGCCGAGTCACAGTCGCGGCAGACTCACCTAGCTAGCTAGAAAAGGGAGACGCCGACGCCGACGCCGGCCACACCTAGCTCAGCTACTGCTCCGGAGCGCCTCCCCGCCCCGTTCCAAGCCCCAAGCCGCCATGGCCGGCGCCGACGCCGCCGGCCAGTTCCAGAAGGTCAGGATCCAGCGCGAGGACACGGTGAGCAACTCCTCAGACCATCCATCGTTCATGAAAACTGAAACTTTTTATGGATAGGATTGATTTCGTTGCTCTGATCTATACGCTTGTGCACCCAGCAGTGACATTATCTTGGATTCTTGGTGCTTTTGCTCCGTATCTGTGCTAACTTATACTACTAAATCGGCGACACTTATTTTGTGACGGAGGGAGGGAGTACATCTTACTGCTAAACTGGTGCGACGCTGTACATCTGCAGGCCTTCGATGCCTATGTCGTCGGCAAACAAAATGCCCCTGGAGTTGTAGTGTTGCAAGAGTGGTGGGGGCTCAACAACCAGGTCAAGAACCATGCCATCCACATCTCCCAGCTCGGCGATGGATACACAGCACTTATTCCAGAGTACGGCGATTTATCATTTACTATCTTCATTCTGCTCCTTTCGGTGCACCATTTGCTAACAAGACGGAGTGCTATACAACTGATGCTTCACAAAGTGCCGGTGCTTTCTCAGTTTGTACCGTGGGAAGGTCGCTTTGGATGCTGCCGAGGCTCGGCATCTGATGGAAGGGCTTGACTGGAAGGGCGCAATCAGGGATATTCAGGCTTCAGTTCAATGGCTGAAGAAGAATGGATCACCCAAGGTAGGTTCTTTTTTTTAACCCTTGTTTATGTTTCAAGATTTTCTCTGTCAATTTTAGTTATTCGAATTTTAATATAGTAAAATGGTTGTGCACATCATTTTGATGCAGAGGACCAGGGGTTCAACCTGCTTCTTCTCGAAAGGAAAAATTATTATTATTATTATTATTTCAATTGTATTATTCTGGGTGACACGCAACTCATTTGCCATTATTATTATTATTATTATTTCAATTGTATTATTCTGGGTGACACGCAACTCATTTGCCTTTTGGTAGATTTGTGGTAATACCGCCATTCAGCAGAATCTAATACTCCCTCCATTCAGCAAAATCTAATACTCTCTTCTTCTTAACTAGTTAGCATGCACGTGCAACGCACGGATTTTTTAAAGGGATAATACATGTTCATCCTAGTTAATAGATAAACATTAAAATAAAAAAATAGTGACGCACTACTTATAAATATTACACATCCAATAGCTGATAATAATGTACTAATAATGAACTAACATTTTTCATTTAGCGGAAGAATATTGAATTTATTTGTTGTATTGAAGGGAGGATATTTTTTTTAACACGGGAGGATATTTCCTTTGCGGAGAGGAGTAACTAACCTATGCAAACTTCTGATGCAAAAAGTATATATTAAAAATTTCCAACAACTGAAAAAGCTGGACAGTGATAATAAAAAAATGTATTGTTATTGTTGCAAGCATATGACTCATCGTGAAATAAAGAAATAGGAACATCGTGCGTTCGATTTTCCCAAAGAACAGAAATATGAATGTTTTAATAAAACTATATTTTCTAAATTTACATATAGATGTTCTGTTTGTTTATAAAATATCCATTAAAAATGGAAAAATAATTAGGCTATGTTGTTGTCTTTGATTCATCCAGTTTTCCATGGAAACAAAGCACTCAAGAGGATCAAAAAGGCCAAAGCTGTCGTCTTCTTTTTTCTGCCGAGCGACACAACCTGCACAGGCCCTGGGACCTGGGTATCTCTTGGTTGCTTTTAGGAAAAATATTCCAAACTTTTATGCTCGGCTTCAACTTCTGAAGGATCCTGACAAAAAAAAAGAGGAGTTACGTCGCTAACATGACCATTCTAAGGAATCTGTGTCAAATATTAGTATTAGAGGTGAGATTAGGTTTTCCCCTAAAACATGAGATTATGATTGATGGGTCAAATAATGTCAAACTTTTAGGAGAAATTAAGGAGAGAAGATGTCACATCAAGTTTGTAGTGATGTAGTGCCACCACGAAATCTTCTGCAGCAGAATATCTAACAAAGGATCAGTGCACAACAGCTCGCATCAAAAGTTCAGGGCACAACCCACTATTCAGTACAAAACACGCAGACACAACACAGACGCCGCCGTCGTCAACCTCCGGCCACGCACGCTCTCCTTTGTCTGCACCCGCGTTCTCCTCAAGCAACAGTCGCATTGCCTCCTCAAGCCCCGTTCAGCGTCGTCCGCGCTTGCCCTCCTCAAGCTCCGGTCCGCATGGCCCGTACTCGTCCTCCGCAACGGCCGGCCGGCACGGGCCCTTTGCTAGAAGGAGGAGGAGAGAGGGCACGAGCAGAGAAGGGGACTCACTGGCCTCTCGCTCAGGCCACGGCGCGCCCCTCTGGCCGCCGGCCACTCGCGCCCATGCTGAGCCAACTCCCTTACCTCGCATCCAGCATCTACCCGGCGAGCCTCTCTTCACCTGGTCAAACACCCCGCTCGCCGCCCCGAGGCTGCGGCTGACACCCCATATCACCCGCATGGCGAGCAACTGGCCACATGTGGCCGTGGCAACGACATCTAACGTGTCGCCCATGCCGCCGAAATCCAGCGGCACCGAAAGCAGCGCGTAGGTGGCGGTCTGCTTGAGCGGCCGCTCGGTCTCGTCCCGATTGCGCCCGACGGTGACCCGGCCCTCCGCGTGACGATTGCGGCGATGTCGGCCAGTCGCACGCACACGCCGCCCCGCTCCAGCGCGGATTCCGCCTCCAGCCGCAGGTCCTTCGCCTCTGGGATCGGTGAAGGTGTGGTGTGGAGGCCTGCTCACAGAAGAAAATCGTTGACGTGATTTCAGGAACTCCTTGGATTGGGGGGCGGAAATCGTTGACGTGATTTCAGGAATCGTTGGATTGGGGGCGGGTGGTGGAGTACGGTCAGTCATTCAAAATTACTAAGTGCACACCGTAAAACTATTAGATGAATGATGGTCGTTAGATTCAGATTTGTGGGACTAATCGTACGGTGGTGAATGGGTCCTTCGGTGTTCTGGGTGTAATTACGGGGTACACTTAAGAAAGTTTCTGTTGGATTGTTTAATAGTAGTGGAGATCAATGAAAATGATAAATCTTTTGCCTCGTTTTAAAATAAAGCTTAAAATTCTGACACTTATTATGGATCGGACGAAGTAGTATGTAAGTAGCCATTTTATTTGTTTGTTGCACAAATCTTGTTGTGTACTTTTGACAGTTAACTAAATAAGTAAGCTATGCCCCTCAGTGATGTCTAAGATCGTGTCTTCTAGAAATAATTTGACTTTTCTCCACTGCATGTGTACAAGTGAAATTTTTCATGAGAAAAGCATTAAAGGATCAATTTAGGTTCATGGAGGTAATGCAATCGCAACACATACCATGTTTATGTTATGTTGCAAATTAAACAACACCTAAGTAATGATTGACATACATTTTTTCCCTAAATATGTATTTTGTTTAGGTTGGTGTTACTGGTTATTGCATGGGAGGTGCTTTGGCAATTGCGAGTGGAGTTTTGGTACCGGAGGTTGATGCTGTTGTTGCTTTCTACGGGACACCATCCTCGGAGCTTGCTGATCCTTCCAGGGCTCTAGCTCCAATCCAGGCTCATTTTGGAGAGCTCGACACCTATGTCGGGTTTGCTGATGTGACCGTAAGACCTTTTACGTACCCCAGACTCGGTCTTGTTAAATAAGACAATATTGAGGATTATTTGCTTTCCATAGGGAGTTAGAAACTGGAAAATAGTTTGCTAACTCAAACGTTATGTGCATATACTTATTAGTGTTGGATAACAAAATTAATAGTATTCTTAATAGAAATACAAATAGAAAACATTGTTACCGTGATGTTTTAGGCGGCCAAGTCGTTGGAGGAGAAGCTCAAGTCTTGTGGGGTAGCACATGAAGTGCACATATACCCTGGATGCTCTCATGCCTTCATGAACACATCACCTGAGGCTCTCAAGAATCAGGGAGCCATTGACCTGGCATGGTCCTGCTTTGCTACATGGATGGGTCGTTTCCTGTGATCTGTATCGGAGCCATCACCACACTGTATGAACCTGAGGTGTATATGGACTCAGAGTCACGATGATTAATGAGAATAAGATGTTCGGTACGTGCGTACAACATGCAGTCATTGTCCAATCCAGACAAGTTTGCTTGTGTTAGCGATATGAACTCGTCATGGTTATGTTTTGTGAATGGTGAGCTAATTTGGTGTGCATTTCTCCATTTACATCGAATTGTCGAGAGTTTCTTGGTTTTCACTTTTTCTTGGAAAGGCATTTTTATCGTGAATGCTTGCTCTTTTCCAAAAGTATATTATTTTTTTGTCGTGTTTTCGGATCCGGCTTTCACTCTTCTTTACAAAGCATTTTGGATCGTGAATACTTGAAAATATATACCAAAAATTACGTAACACAAATAATTCCAGAAAAGGTATTGATGATGCTGATTTTCCTCCTATGAACCTGGTGAAAGTTTAAACCATACAACTTTTGTGTGCACTATGTTTTTAAAGTTGGAACAAATCTCTGTACACTATTTTTTAGAGGGAATTCCTTTTTTTTTATCCCCAAGGTTCCCGTTAGTGACGGATGTTACCCGATTTAGCGAAAATTCTAAATTTATGCTGTTCAGTTTTTTTTCTCTCCAATTTTACTGCGGATTTGTGCATACCATGTAGGCGGTTTATTTTTCTCTCTTCAGTTTTTCTATATCTACTGGATCCCAGGTGCAGAGAACACTCGGCTCAGCTCAGTTCAGAGCGTCCAAAATTCTTTTTGTTTTCACCGGACCGGCCCCGGCGAACCGAATCCCGAGGCTCCCCTTCGTGGGCCGGCGGTCGACGACGAGATCTTTCCCGGTTCCCGGAGGCGCGAAAGCGGCGGCCGGTTTCCTCCGCTGTGCTACTACCTGCACAGCTGCACTGCCGAGCACGCGCTCGCTCGATCTCTCCGCGTTGTCGCGCACGTCGGCAGGTCGGCAACCAGAGCCAAAGGGCCTGCCTATATCCGACAGCTGAACGTGCACGGCGAGGCGCCATGAATCATCGGCGTCCCCTGCGTGGCACCCAGCTTGCTTTAGCTCGTGTGCACGCACGCGGCATCCGGAGATGCATTCGTCCGCGGAACAGCGATTTGTGAGTTGTGACGACGTACGTGATTGATTGGTGTGTATGCATCAACAGAGAAGACAAGGGAAATATATATAGCTCGATCGTGATGAGGAGGGCAAGCTCGCATCGGAAAGCTACATGCCGTCCGTCCGGCCAGCAAATGTGAAATGTCTGTCTCCGCGCGCTGATTGCTGCCTGCTGCAGTCTTATTATCGAGATGAAATGTTCTTTCAGCGAAAGGTGACGTTCCCTCGACACGACAGCGAGGTGCATATGCAGTTTTCCGTCGGTCGATCTGACGTACGCATCGTGCCGCTTAGAAAAAATCTTTACAAAAAGGATGGTGCATATGCAACAATTACGTAACATGTCAGAAATGGCGGCTGAATCGATAAGTAAGTTGCATTTTTAAAGGAAAATTATTGACGATGGCCATATGGTGTGGTGTGTCCGTGGGGTGTGTGGACAGAGTAACACACGTCGGCGTCGCCGTTTCACAGCCTCCGTTCTCTCTCTTTTTTTTCTTCAGGCAGGCGTGTGAAAGCGGCGAGGAATGTGTGTGTAGTTTGGTTCCATCGAGTGACTACGAAAGAATTTGTCTGCCGAACAAAACAAATTTTGAGGCAATTTCCAAGCCATTTAATTTAGCGTACAACAAAAACGTCAACATCCATTTCTTTGGTCAGGCGCACTATCGACCTGATCAGCATGAGCCAGAGTTTATTTAGAGCATAAAATAGGGGGGTAAGTGCGCTTTGGCTCATTTTAATTAACATCTTCTTCTTCTTTTTCTTGCTTGGTTGATTCATTCGTCCATTCCTAGGTTGGGTGTATCATCAGATCAAAATAACAAAAAGTTGTACACTGAATCAAACTACACCAAGGTTTCTGAAGAAGCAGAAAGAACGTGCAACCACGAAGAACTCAGAACAAGGTTCTTTCTTGTGCACAAGAAGTGCAAACTACTACAAGAAAAAGGCAGGGGAACAAGCATGAGTGTAGAATCTTTCTGCATTTATACGTATCATCGACCAGCCGTGCTCGCTTGCTTGCTTATCGTAAGTAAATCTCAGCTAATTACGTTTCTATTTATTACAAAGGATTGAGCAATGATGGAAGAACCAGAACCAGAGCAGAGCAGGGTGAGAGAGAGTGAGAGGGAAGGAGACCTTTTTTACTTGGGCATCATCGATCTTCCACAGTACTCGCCGCCGGTCGACGGTCAAGCCTCGGCCATCGCCCGGCCGCCCGGCGCGCGACCACTCCACGAACGAACGGCCGGAGATGGCTCATCTGGCTGGCTGGCTATGGCTAGCAGCGGTAGACGACGTAGTTGTTGCGGCGGGGCTTGGGCATGTGGCAGAGCATGACGAGCACCAGGGCGATCAGCATGGCCAGCAGGAACCCCTTGGGGTCCAGCCCCACGCCGCCATCGCCGCCGCCGCCGTCGTCGTCGCTGCCGCAGCCGCAGCCGATGCAGCAGCAAGATCCCGACCCCATGGCGGCGACTGGCACCGGGGGATAGTGGTGAGGTGATTCTCTGAATCTTATTGAGATGTGTGTGCCTCTTCTGTTGCTTGGACTGTGGAGAAAGGGGAGAAGAGGGGCGGAGGCAGAGCACTTGTTGTTTACTAGCAGCAGCACTGACACCCAGGCGCACGGGTCCAACACGGCTATCTAGCTGGGCGGGCGGCTGGGCCGGTCCGAGGACGGCAGTCGGCAGGCGTATGGACACCGGGGCCCACATGTCAGGTGCTAGATGTAGAATAAAAAGCAGAGTTTCAGTGTTTCACTACACTCCATGCTGCAACTTGCTGGCGTTGGAAAAGAAAAAAGGAAGGTTGCCACCACATTCCTGTTGCAATTTTGCAAGTGCTCATGTATAAATAATTTCTTTTTTCCAGGTTTTTTTACTGTGTTGTTGGTGGGATGTCACTGTCTGGAAAAGCATTGTAATTCCACTTCAGACGTGGTTTCGGACAAAACTTCAGAGTGGCACCACCAGTTTGACCGAAAGCAACTGGTATCAACCAAATGATTTTAATGAAGACTTATAAAATGCACCGCAAACCAAATTTCAGGCCATGCTGTACCAGGAAACCAAAATCGGTAAAAACTTTCAGAACAAACGTACCCCAGAAATGTGAATGAAACAAGCATCAAACCGAAACAGACAGTATATTTTCGGTGAAATTCATTCGGGCTATGTTCAGAACTACGTACGTGGTGAGAAAACCGAACAGAAGGTGACCAGAACAAATAGCAGAACAAATATACACCGTTGCAACACTATTGTGCAGTGTCTGCAAAGCATCTACTACTGCTGTGCTGGGGCAAACAAAACCAGTGGTATGACAACACATCCCTACAATCCCCTTGATGCTGCTACTCACTCAGGGTAACAAAGAAAATTTGCTCAACATATGCGACCGGGTACTAACTGTCGACGCCGAGGAACTCTGTGAAGCTTGGGTATTGGGGCTCCCACCCGATATCGGCCCGGGTTTTGGAATTCTCCATCCTCTTCCCCAACGGACCGCCGGTACCTGAAGAGAAGGTGGATTCAAGATTATTACCACAAGAAGAGTGATGTATGCGCACCGAAACACTTCACACGCTGGAGCAGGAAGGAAACTAACCAGTGAAACCTTGGAATTCCGTGTCGAACTTCCCACTTTTGTTAACAGCGTCCATTATTTCTTGCCTGCAAAGTTCAAATTTATGCATTTTAATTGAAATAACGAGTTGCCCGTTCAGCTATCAGTAGAGCCATGGCACACCGACAGAAACGAGCTAGATGAATACCAGTTGATGTAAAGAAGCAGCTTAGCACTAACCTGGAAAGAGGCTTATTGTCACAGCCCAAAAATATACGAGCCCGAGGTCTCTTTTTCATTATGGCAATTGCAAGGGATGCCGCATCCTGAGAATATATAAGATAACATTACATTACAACTCACATGATGCTGATTGATGTGACATATTTTGCTTAATAAATCAATAAAGTTGTTTCTGTTTGTTTGATCTGACGCACTTCGCTTAATAAAACAATAAAGTAGGATCGTTTGCTATGATAAGACTGAATTTTTTTTATATAGAAGGATGAATCTGGGGTAAATTTCTATGCTCATTTAACCTCATAATGGATCTGATTGATAATATGATCTGGTCGCGAGTCCAGTGTTCCCTTCCTCAACCAGAAATAATGAGCACCCCTATCTATTTTGTGTGTCTAAGTCAAGGAAATACGGTATGAGTTATATTCATCTTATATTGTATAAAAGCTCTGTGTTCATGCTTGCAATTTTAAACAGCCAATATGTATAGGTGGAGGATATATAAAGTCCTGCTAGCCTGAGAACACAGCCTCCTGCCTCCAGGACAACATTTTCTGCTCTAAGAAGAACATCAGTACGAGGACCCCTGCCCACTGGAATAGATGGACAATCCTGCACAACGAAGAGAAAAGGCATGGTAAAAACAATTAAAATAAAATTCAGAAAATATTAGGAGCTACTTGTGTGTTTCTAGGTAAGAAATGCTTCAACTGCAAAAATAAAATAAGAAGTGCTTGTACGCCCAAACTATAACAAATCTGAAGTTGCATACTATATTAGACGTGTAAATTTCTCTTTTCATTTAGCGGAGCTTTTATCACCCAAAAGAGCAACAATTGGTAGACACCTATGATCTATGCAGAATATGCAGTCTAGCAGTAATACCTCATTGCACAATCTGTTGTCACTACAGTCATAAAGAGCAGTACTCGACGTAAACAGGAAAGAACCTTCTCCGTTCCAATTTGAGGCAGCCACTCTGCATGCATTTTCTGAAATGAGGATACATCACATGCCCATGATATGCAATTTGTTTAGCATAAGATAGATGCACACCGCACAGTATCACAGCGAAACTAGTCTAGTTACTTTCTACCAGTTCATTGAGATGCAGAACTTTGCATTTTTCCTATAAAGCTAGTGTAATTCATTAACAATGGAAAAAAATCCTACTAACCAAATTGATGATGCACAGGGGTGTGTTGACATCAGAAAAAAGGTTGGTGGCACCCATCTGCATATAATACTAGTAATAACAGATCCTTACAGAAAAACTGTCCAATAGTCCATCGAACAGTTTTTGGTAAATCATAAAATCTTAGCCCTGGTGGAGTTAGTTGTTCCAAGCACAGTGCACTCTAAAATGCAGTACTTAACTAAAAAAATGACAATATGAAGTCCCATAGCAGTATGTACAGTTGTACACACGTAGCTGTATTAGAATCAAGATAAGATCACCTAATTTATTTACAAATACCAAAAGACCAGAAAGTCCTGGATCAACCATGTTACACCACACATTTCCCTCTGCTAATACTGACATTGCCAATATTAAATCTGACACATCCATTACTACAGATTAAATTGCACTTCTACAGCGACCATCTCCATAATATCTGACCAGTCATCGTCTCAGATTGTCTACCAGCTTGATTCAATTTTCGTGCCACAATCGCGGACCATACTTTCACTATGATACATACATAAAACATCAATGTCAATGTGTTCATCTTAACCAACGTTCACTATGGTTCATGTGCCCTAAGGTTCATATCAGCAATTAAACTTCCATACTTCAAAAAATTCAGCTTCCACACGGATGTGAGATCTCAGTCCAAACAGCACAGACATCAAGCAGTGACCACAAACTGGAGATTGGTACCAATTCTACTGCATGGAGCCATCATTACAATCACACTCGCTTACCTCAAATCGCCGGGGTAATCATCAGAACGGGATGGAGGAGCGCAGAAAATAACATATGGAGCCTTTTGAGAGATAGTGGATCCCTTCAAGGAGGGAATGATGCCAATATTGGTTAGCTCGCTGTGATGGTCTGTGCTTGCGGTCTGGCCATAAACTTTGCATCCTGGGTGTTCCTATAGAAGACGAGGTTGAGTACTTAATTAGCCGAGACATGATTATGTTTAACAGGTTGATGTCAGAAAGTGGTTCTTTAGCCACGGGTATCCATACCTTTAGCCACTTCTCGGCTACCAGTCGCCCAAGCACACCTGGGCCGATGATGAGTAAGTCGTTCTGGGTAACAATGTCGGCACCGGGCATCGCGAACCCTGTATCTTGGGATACCCCTAGCAGCAACAAAGAAGGAAATGTTAAAGGTCACTTAGTTGCACGCATCGCTGTGGAAAGAATTCGACATTTGGAGATAAAGAGGACCAACCTAGAGCCTCCATCGGTCATATATATAACTTTCAGCACATAGTAACTAGATAACTTAATTTACCAGGTACTGAAATCCGTTACCCTTTGATAAATCGTTCATTCCACCATGACTGAAGGCCATAAATTGCCACATAGATGTCAGGTGAAGTAGCTACTAGCTAATGTCAATCGGCGCTTCCGTCCATCGTTATATGATGAGACAAGCAGAATGCGCGACCTCGGAACCCAACTAGTATAAACTAGTTGATTTCAATGGGATAAAAATGGGCATAGTGATAGTTATAACACTTGTAATTTGGAACTGACAGGGAATGGATTTCAGAACTGGACACAGCAGCTCAACAGTGTAACTGGAGCGGAGTTGGAAGCGGATTGCTATCCAATGGCACGAGCGAGCGAGTTAATGGAAGGCGGGCAGCGCAAGGAACAGAAAGGGGCAAAAGACAAGGGTCGGCCAGAGAGTTACCGAGGGCGGCGGCGGCGACAGGCGCGCGGCGGGCGAGCGAGAGGATCCGAGCTGGACGGCCGGCGGTCGGGGTGAGGGGCCTCACGGAGGAGGGGCGGGATGAGGGGAGACGGAGGGTTGGGGTCCGGGTGGGAACCAGGGCGGCGGCGACGGCGACGTCCATATTGTCGTCGGCCGTCGTCGAGAGCTGGGATGGGGATGGACATTGGATCGGGGTTGACGAGGATAATGGTGGCGACTTTGGGTTGGGCCGGGCCGACTTTGAACCAGGGCCCGGTATGACGTACAGACAGACAATTGAAACCCATTCGACCAGGTCTCAAAAAAAATTCGACCATGTCAATTGAACTGACTGCGTAAAAAAAAGTTGAACTGACTGCCTATACATGTACAATTTTCTCCAAAAAAAAATGATGATGATAATATACACTTACAGAAGGACGAGGTCACCTTTTTAGAAATATAAGTCTTTTTAGAAATTTCGATATGAACTATATACGGAGTAAAATGAGTGAATCTACACTCTACCATGTTTTACACACATGCCATGGACTGGTTGCATTGATAGGTGCAAGTATACAAACACAAAAACTAAGCTAGCTGCTTGACAGCATTTCATCATCAGCACTAAGGAAACAAACAGCTACATACTGCTACCCCGACTCCTATAACTCCCATAGGAGTTGGGGGTACCACCCTTCTCCGTTCCCATCCATCATCTCTACCGTGCTAGAAGGGATTTGCGCGGTTCAAGATGAAGCAGCCGTCAATCAATCCGTCCTCTGTCGACTGTCGTGCCACGCAACATGCTTCCCTTCCCTCTGACTTGGATTCTGCCGGCCGTTCCTTCTCACTAGACAATCTTTCCTGACATATGTGTTTTCCACCTTCAGAAGAGCACGGAACCGCCCACAACAAGTCACTTGAGAGTTGAGTAGTACATAGTCATATTCAAAGTTTCAAATGCTCCAGTCTAAGGATGGCTACTTCAGCTTCTTGCTCAAACATTGATGGGCTGACACAAGCAACTGAGATAAAGCAAAACAGCTTGAGACCCGTCTTGCTTGCCTTCGCCCGAGGAATCACCTGCAGGGATCGATCGCTTCCTACTCGAATTTCGGCCGCTACAACAGAGAGCAGCGACGCTCACCGTCTTGATCATCACCGCCGTGCTCGAGACACGGGAGAGCCACATGAGACTCCACGCGGCTCGAGGGGAAGCAAACGTGTGCCCATCCATCCTCTGCGTGCTGCCGGACATGCTTCTTTCAGCTCAGATTCTGCTCTTCATTTTTGCAAAATATTCCAAAAAGATCACAAAACCGCGACAAATCACCTGCAAAGAAACAAAACAAAAGCTTAGGTACATAAGCTGGGAAATCTTCAGGTGACAACATACACAAGTGTCCCCCCTGAGGTTGCTAGAGACCAGGGACCTTCTAAATTCTACTACCTCTGTTTCTAAATGTAAGACGTTTTGGCAGTTCAAACGGAGAATTTTGAACTGCAAAAACGTCTTGCATTTAGAAACAGAGGGTGCCTAGTATTAATAGCCCCCTTGATCTAATGGGTCATGCTCAAAACTCCATAGTTTACTTTAGTCAAACAACTACTCCCAACATACATCCCCGACCAACATCTCTTTAATCTGATGCTTAATTAACCCTAACTTTAGTAAAATAACTACTCCCAACCAACATCTCTTTGATCTGATGCTTAACTAACCCCCAACGTTTCTTAAAAAAGCAACAGAAAAATCATCCAGCCCCGGTGTTGAACTAGTTTTCAAACTCCTTATAACATGTCGATCTCATATAATGAATGAGGTTGGAGCAGTAAATCCTAAATAGTTAAATAGGCGATCCCTACTAATCTATTTCTCTCAACATGCAAACATGCATGTGAAAAGATTTTCCATTCTTCTATGCTACTTGTGTCCAATAAATATTTTACAAAACTACACAATAATCAAATACAACAAATCATTTGTATTTTCAGTTTTGATACTGATATTATTAAGCCAAATACTCATGTTACAATCAAACATCATTGAAACATATTGCAACCAGTACCCGCATCAATGTGCGGGGTATCATCCAGTTATTATCAATGTGAGACATAATTGGAACAGGCAGCCAGGCTCCCCCTTTTCTTCATTTATGCACTCATTTCTTGTGATATCTTCACCTTCCGTGCAACAGTAAATGAGTTGAACACCTCATCGCCCGCGTGATGGTGCACGGCCAGCACTTGGAACCCGCCACGCCCGATATCGTCCAGCTCCACTACAGGATACAGGAACGCTCGCGCCCCGTGCGCGCTTCGCGCGACGAGCACCGCCCCATCTGCCATGTGCTTCCCCAAGTGCGCTATGGCGCCGGCCTTCTCCTCAGACGTCATTCCCACGAGCGCCGCCAGGAAGACCACATAATACGCGCCGAGCTCGGACGTGAGGTCTGCGACTTCGGTCGTGTGGAACACCATGCGCGATTGCACGTCCTCGTCCGTCGGCACCGACCAGCTTCCTCGCCCGGCCATTGGCCACGCTGCACCGGTCGTAGTTGTCGAACCGGGTGTGCCAGCCGATGTAGAGAAACAGCGGGCAGGGAAACCGGCCTGAAAAACGACACAGCGTAACCATCAGGCGGAAGAAGTGGCCTGGAATGAGGCAATCTGCCCAATTCTCGCCTGAAACGCGGTGAATCGCAGGTTTCTGAAATCAGACAAGTTTGTGCCATTTTTTTACCTAAATCTGGGCCGTTTCTAGGCAGAATCCGGGCGTGCCTGACTCCTGTGGCAGAGATCTGGGCGAGTGCCTTGATCTCCTGGGCCTGGGCTTGGCTGGGCCTTGGGCTCCGTCGATCGATCCAGCAGAGACGACGCTCGGTGGGTCGTGGAACTCGTCGAAAGAAGAAGAAGAAGAAAAAAAGAGTCACAGCTCCAGCAGGCAACGCGTGTACGTACGTGACGCCAAGCCGTCCCGATTGGATGGGTGGACGCACGCACTTGTTTTCCCTTTTTTCAACTGTATATGTATACGGATGTACATAATATTCAGAAAATGTTCAGAAATTTCGGAAATTGTTAATGAAGTTATAAAATAATGTTCACAATATTCAGAAAATGTTCACAAATTTCAGAAAAAAATCCCAAATTTGAAAAAGTCCACAAAATTCAAAAAAGGTTTGCCGTTTCAGAAAGGATTCATCAACTCAAAAAAATGTTTTCCAAAAACAAAAAATGGTCCTGAAATTCAAAATTGTTCCCAAATTTCAGAAATATTGTTCAGATGTTCCAAAAATGTTCAAAATTTCAACAATAATGGTGAATTTCAAAAATACTCAAGAATTTGTAAAAATATTCTCGATTGCAAAAAAAAAATGTTCATTATTTGAAAAATGTTTACAATGTCCAAAGATACTCATTAATTTTAAATATGTTCGCAAATTAAAAAGAAAAGGAAAACAAAACCAAAAACCAAAAAGAAAGGAAAAGGAAAACAGAAAAAAAGAGGAAAAAAAACTAAAAAAGGAAAAGAAAGAAAAAAGGTTCAGGAAGGTTCTAGAAAGGTTTTCCTATGGAGATTATACCATGAAGCACTACCAACAACGAACCTTTTGAATCATCAACACATGTCCACTACACGGGTTTGCGCTTTATGTGCATCTGAAGATAACTGGAAACATGCCCTCATAGATTGTGCTATGGCAAGAGCTGTTTGGTCGCTGACCTCAGAAGAAACAGTGGAGTGTATGGTTGAGAACCTGACGATGAACGCGAAGAACTGGCTATTCCAGATGCATGACAAGCTGCTGCATGGTGAGTTCACCCGCATGGTGATCACGTTATGGGCAAGATGGTGATCGAGAAGAAAGGCCATAATGAAGAGACTTTTGAAACCCCATTCGCAACCAATTTTTTCATCAAGTTCTTCTTTCGGGACCTTGACATCATTGATAGTAGAGTCTATGTTCATAGCGGGAGAGCACCA
>NC_057797.1:18032528-18070258 GCF_018294505.1 Triticum aestivum
CGTTGCCGTTACTAATGATGGTTCTCATGGTGCGGTAACTATAGTTGGGAGAGATTAGGGGGTTAACTTTCTTGGAGCCTTTGCAATTACTTTCAGATACATTACAGAACCAACCACACTTGAAGCTCTGGCAGTACGAGAGGGTTTGGCAATTGCAGAGGATCTTTATGTTACGCTGATTCAAATTTCGTCAGATTGCCTGACGGTGGTGAAGGACATTATGCACAACTCATCAGCGATTTATGGAGCTATAGTGCACGAAATAATAGAGCGTTCGGGGAGTTTTCATCTTGTAACATAGTCCATGAGTTTAGGAGCTCAAATTTTGAGGCTCACAGTCTTGCTAAGCATGCTTTAACCCTTGGGTTTGCCATCCGGAGGAAATTCTTTTCATACCTGTAAACTTCTAGATGGTTAATAAAGCTTAGAAAGAGTGTCTCAAACAAATGTTTCTTATTTATTACATATTTTTTTAAAAATAACTAACGATTTCGAAAAATTGTGAATTGTGGAAAAAATATTCGTGAATTCAAAAAATGTTCATGGTCTGAAAATTGTTCAGAAAATGATAAACACTTACGGATTCAAAAAATGTTCACAATATAAAATAATATTCGTGATTTAAAATAAATTTTTTTCTATTAAAAAATTGTTCCCAATTTCCAAATATGTTGATGAAGTTATAAAATAATGTTTATAATTTTCAGAAAATGTTCACAAGTTTCGAAAATTGTTCCCAAATTTCAAAAAAGTTCACAAACTTCAAAAAAATGTTTGCCATTTCAAAAAAGATTCTTCAACTCAAAAAAATATTTTTCAAAAACAAAAAATATTCCTGAAATTTAAAACTGTTCCCAAATTTCAGAAATATTGTTCAGATGTTCCAAAAATGTTCGAATGTTTTTAAAAAATGGTGAATTTCAAAAAATTTCAATAAATTGCAAAAATGTTCTCAATTGCAAAAAAATGTTCATTATTTGAAAAATGTTTACGGTGTCCAAAGATACTCATTAATTTTAAATATGTTCGTAGATTAGGAAAACAAAAACCAAAAAAGGAAAAAAAACAAGAAGAAAGAAAAAGGAAAACAGAAAATAAAAAGAAAAAGGAAGAAAGGAAAAGGAAAAGAAAGAAAAAAGGTTCAGGAAGGAACTAGAAAGGGCGAGGGTTACTTTTCATTTCATTGCATATTTCTATGAAAGGTATATATATGCCTACTATTAAAGGGAGGTGATATTATTGGTCCGTCACAATAATTTGTAGAAAACCCCTGACTTTTTTGGGAATTAACCTGCAGTAAAAAAGAGCATTCGAAGTGTTTCTTCATATCGTGCATGTCTGTTACCTCTTGTGGTCCAACGAAAACTCCATGCGGGCCTGGAAACAATGTAGACGTCCCATTGTTTGTATTCCTATCAACTCGGCGGCATAAATGATACCATTCTAGTTCTAATTCCAAAGGTAAAAAATCCAACACTGCTTTCACAGTTCCGTCCAATTAGTTTGTGCAATGTACTCTATAAGATTGCCTCGAAAGTCATCTCCAACAGACTGAAACAAATACTGCCAGATATAATTTCTGAGGAGCAGTCAGCTTTTGTCCCAGGCAGATTAATTACTGATAACATAATTACTGCTTATGAATGTTTACATTTCATGAAGAGGAACAGGGCAAAAAAGCATCAATCCTGTGCCTTGAAGCTGGACATGACTAAGGCATATGACAGGGTTGAGTGGACATACCTCCAAGCTATAATGCTTAAATTGGGGTTCAATAGCAGATGGGTGGATATTGTGATGGGCCTGATTACTTCGGTACAATTTTCAGTCATGTTTAATGGGAAAAAGCTTCAGCAGTTCTCGCCTTCACGTGGGATACGACAAGGGGACCCGATATCTCCATACTTGTTCTTGTTAGCAGCAGAGGGCCTTTCGTGCCTCCTAAAATCAAAAAGTGAGTCATCCAACTTGAGTGGAGTACAGGTGGCTCCTACGGCACCACAAGTGAACCATCTCCTATTCGCTGATGACAGCCTGCTGTTCTTCAAGGCAAACGGTGTGGGTGCTACCGAGGTGAACCAGCTGTTAGAGGTTTATAGCCAGGCGACAGGTCAGCGCATTAATTATGCAAAATCTTCCATATTTTTTAGCAAAGGGGTTCCTGACAATATTAGGGTCGAGATAAAAGGCATCCTCAATGTCCCGAACGAAACTTTAAGTGAGAAATATTTGGGTATGCCATCTGACGTTGGAAGCTCAAAAAATGGTGCATTCAGATACTTGAAAGACAGGTTGTGGAGCAAAATCCAGGGCTGGATAGAGAGGACTATGTCAACAGCAGGGAAGGAAGTTCTTGTCAAATCGGTAGCGCAGGCCGTTCCGGTGTTTTCCATGTCTTGCTTTAAGCTACCCAGGGGTCTTTGTGAACACCTAAATATGCTTATAAGAAAATTTTGGTGGGGGAGCACAAATGGGCAACGTAAGCCACATTGGGTGTCGTGGAAGGCAATGACACAACCCAAGAGTATGGGAGGACTGGGATTCAAAGATTTCGAGCTTTTTAATTTGGCAATGTTGGCCAGACAAGCATGGCGCTTGCTACAGGATCCAGGTTCGCTGAGTGCAAGAATATTGAAAAGTGTTTATTTCCCAGACACATCAATCTTGTTGGCGACGTTAGGTAATCACCCAAGCCAGATTTGGAGGTCCATCATTGAAGGTCGGGACACTTTGAAACAAGGGCTGATCAGGCGTATTGGCAATGGTAACAGCACGAAAATCTGGGAGGATAACTGGCTACCTCGCGAGGAGATGATGAGGCCATACGGATGTATATCAGCCAACCCCCCGGTCATGGTTTCAGAACTTATCAACGAAACAAATGCCACATGGAATATACCGCTACTGAATGCCACTTCCATGACATTTGATGCGACGGTAATTTCAGGCATCCCACTTTGTACCATGAACATGCAGGATTTTTGGAGCTGGGCACATGACCGAAGCGGACAGTTCTCGGTACGTTCGGCCTATAACATGCTCGTTGCGACAAGACAGAGAAGAGAAGCGTGGCTTGAAGGATCGGCGGGATCATCAACCTTTCGCACCGACGAAGGATCATGGAAAACACTATGGAAGACGGCGGTCCCGTCCAAAGTGCGTATGTTCTTGTGGAGGTTATCTAAGCAATCCTTACCCACCGAGGATGTGAGAGCACACCGTAAAATGTCGACAACAAGTACATGTGGCTTCTGTGGGGCTCAAGACTCATGGCGGCATTCCCTCCTACAGTGCACGGTTTCAAGATGCACATGGGCATTGGTCGACGAAGAGATGAGTTGCACCCTCGCGTCCTCCACAGAAACGAGTGCCAAGAGCTGGCTTTTTAGCCTGCTTGATACATTACCGCATGATAAGTTTGTCCTACTGGCGGTGACCCTATGGGCAATATGGACAGCACGACGAAAGGCCATTCATGAGGCGATTTTCCAAACTCCACATGCAATACAAATGTTCATCACCCGGTTTCTTGCAGACCTGGAAGCTATCCGTACTCCTAATCCTACACGGGCTCCGTTGGCAAGGACAGGTACTTTGATACAGCGGCCGCGGGCACCTCCAGCAACATACGCCAAAATCCATGTTGACGCCGGAGTACGCACTCGCAGAGGAGGAGCAGCCGTAGCCGTGTGCAGGGATACCCAGGGCTTGTTCTTGGGTAGTTCGGCACTTGTCATTCCAGGAGTTTGGGATCCAGCCACACTGGAGGCGATGGCATGTCGGGAGGGCATCACATTGGCAGAAGATCTTAATATTCGGAGGTTTGTGCTGTCGTCTGATTGCAAGCAGGTAATTGGGGACATTGCCAAAGGAAACAAAGGACCCTACGGTGCCATCATCACGGAAATTATCTCTAGATCGTCACCACTATCTTGTACCTTTACTTTTGAAAGTCGTCGTTGTAATTTCGAAGCTCAAAAGTTAGCTAAATTTGCTTTGTCTTTAGCTCAGGGGCGTCATGTATGGCTTGGCCAGCCGCATGACCAAACATGTATCCCACTTTCTGTGGATTTTGAATAAAGTGGCTTTACCCCTCAAAAAAAAAAAATCAACTCGGCGGCCACAGGAACTCCGCTCGCACATGCCTACCTGGAGTAGCAAACAAAGTTTCAAAAAGAACGAGAAAAGGTTAAATCATGTATTCATCCGCCTCCTCGATCAATCGTCAGTGTTGCCATGGACATGCCATCGTGTTGGGAGTTGATCATGTCGGCCCTATCGCCAGCGAGCACAAGGGCACGGGAGGTGGAGCTGTGCCTGCGCGAGATAGCTAGCTAGACGCGAGACAATGTCGTGATTTCCCTGCGCTCGGCCATGCAGCGTCTAGCCAAGCGAGCGGAACATGAAGCGCGTACGATGACGGGAAGTACAAGTCATACGACGTCAAGGTGGAAAGCATGAGAAAGTGACAACACAGATGAATTGCTAGGGGCGAAGAGGAGATGTGGCAATACCGATGGATCACTAGGGCCATGCGAGTATTTGCTTCTCCCGTTACAGTGCACAGACACATTTGCTAGTTAAGCATAATAGAAATAACTTGTCTATTATAGTAGGAACAGAAAAAGAGATACAGTACGTGCGTGGTGCACTAACAGAAAACCATGCATGGCCGTGGATGCCCCTCCGATCCCGAAGCATTCATTGCTTATTACTTCCTCCATTCGAAAATACTTATCGTCAAAATGGATGTATCTAGTACAAAGTAAATCATAACATAGACGATGGACTTTGTTTATTTAGTACGCATATAGCGGCAGCCATATGCATGCATTACTTATGTGATCTTTTCTTCGCTGGTGTCGATGTCGACATCAGTGGACTTGGCACCCCGATAGACGCCATCATGCAACTGGCGAGGGGGAACTACTTCCCCACTGAGCAGAACATCCTTCTGCATGTACGAGAAGGGAACATCAACGACGTCCTCTCTTGAAAATATGCTGCATGTCACCTTAGTCATGGGAGGCACAGGATATGAGTATTCTATGGAGCGCTTAGTTTCTTGTATCTTGGTTTCACCCCAATTATACTCTCCATGAAAGTCAAGATGACTTTCAACATCGCCTTCCATCAGGAATGGCAAGCCGGCTGACAACTTGGCCTTGATACCTACGTCGAGTGTTAACTTGGCATCCCAGGTACTCTCTATTCTGTCATACAGTTCGATGGTGGTTTGGGCGTTGTGGGTTTCATGTGTTCTGTTGGTAGCAAGCACAAGGGTCCTGGAGACATTTTTGTTGGTGCTGGTCTTCTTTCCCCCAACGCGGTACTCGACATCATAGATTTCTCGAGAACGGACCGGTTCTTCAATCTGGAACGTTGCTTCTTTCGTATTGCCATCGTCGGAAGAAGCATGGAAGTAATCTATCTTGTCGTCGATGGTTACCCTCCTGCAAAATTTGCCGTTGCCATGGGATAGGACTGCAATGTAGTTGTCATCCTTGATGACCACCTTGAACAAACAGTCAACCATTCCGTAGTCCCTGCTGCCTATGTCGGCCATCATCCAATTTACAGCATGGCCACCTTCAAGGCCACGCCTCCAATACACTTTTGAGGCAACTTGTTTTATATAGACGACGCCATACTCGTCGGTATAGGTCTCTTGGATCACAGTTGGATCTGCAATATCAGACGATGAAAACACCAGAAAGATATCAACTGATGTTTCGTGTGCTGTGAGGTACTTGCCATTGTCGCCTTTGAAGACAACATACTTGGGCAGTTCCTTGTCGTGTGACAAGCGACGAACACTGAAGAGACTCATATTAGAACTATCAGCTTCTAGGTTATCTCTTAGTTGCAAGTAGGCTTTGCCTGGACCAGACACAGAAAGCATGCAAGCATACTTCTTTTGCTGGGAATGAAAGAACCTGTTGTACAGAAATAAAAAAATTGTATTAGATCATGCCTTAATTCCAAGTAAGTTGCATGCATGGCAGCCATTGCCATCTATCTAAGTGGAAACTTCAAAGGAATCCATACGTTACAAAAAAAATCATATACTAATGTGCATGTAAATTAGAAGTGGTAAATACGAAGAAAAGGGAGTGGGGAGTTAGAGCATCTCTACTCGATCTCTAAAAATTTAGGCCCTTATACGGGCGGCCCCTTATATCCTAACTCCTTAATCGGTTAAATAATGACGGTTCCAAGCCAAACCCCTAACTTAACTCCATATAGCTTCGAAAATGTTAACGCCCACACGTGTGGGCGTTTGCACCCCTCCATCACCACTCATTTTGCCACGTATGAATAGATGACATCAGCAGAATTTTTTTTGGTTTCAGCTTAAAAATGTTGTATCTCCTAAATAAAAAAGCGAACTAAAAATCCGTTTTCACCATTAAATCCGTCTCGACGAGATCTTCAAAACTAGACCCCATGTTGATATGTTTCGACGAAATTTTTTTTTGCCCAGAAGTTGCCATGATGTTTACACTGTAGTTGCCATAGGGCTTAAACTAAAGTGGCCATGTGACAATTTTAGTTTGTAGATCATGGCAATTTTAGTATTTTGATGATGGCAATTCCAGTACTTTAACCATGAAAATTATTTTTTGTATAAACCATGGCAATTTTACGTGCATGTATCATGGCAATTTTAGTTTATGGTTCATGGCAAGTCTATTTTCTTAATTCCCCGTTTTATAAATGTCAAAAATTACTTTTAAATGTAGAAGAAAATAGCTGAAACATATCATGGCAATTTCAGTGTAAATATCATGGCAATTCATATCCAATAGACATAGCAACTTTTAATCCAAAAAAAAATCATCAAAACATATCAACATGGGATCTAGTTTCGAATATCTCATCGCGAGAGATTTAATAGTGAAAACGGATCTTCAATCGGATTTTTCGTTTAAAAGATAAAACATTTTAAAAACTGAAAATCCAAAAAGATTCCTACATGCATGCATGCGATGACGTGGCAATCTGTTTGCATTAGAGACGTGTGGTGCGTCTCCCTTCCTGCCACACGTGTGGCAGTTAGGGGCGTCCTATAGCTTACATTTGGCTCATGCATTTCGTCAAACACTTGCAATGCAACACCTCGATCTTCTCTACGACGTCACTGGTGCGCCTGCATCGCCACCATCTGCCTTTGCCAACCTCATTCCCGGTCATTGGCAACATCCCTGACATGTTCCATGGAGGCGAGCTGCACCGTGTGCTCAATCGCCAGTCAGTGTCCTACGGCCCTGTCATGTCTTCCATGAAGCTCGACATGGCAAGCACCGTCGTATTGTCGTCCCATGTTGCAGCGCACGAGGCGCTCCACAAGGAGGGTGTCCTCTCCTCCCTGTACGTCCCCGACAACGCCAGTGTAATGGACCACACCGACATTTTCATGGTGAGGGCGTACCTTGGTGAGCACCCTACTCTTCAAATCCCCATGGCTCGACGCTAGTCGCGCCATCCATGAGCGCAAGCCCGGGAGCTCGTTGAACACTTCCACATGAGCTTTGTGTTCCCGGTGCATATCGCGCTCTCTCTGTTGAGCATCGTGCTCAATTTGATGTCCATCGCTCTATGCTCGGAGGCGAGCCAGGGCCGGTGACCAGGCAGGAGTTCATGGAGTTGAACGCAGACTCTGTTGTGGAGACTCGTCGGCAGGGGGAAGAAGACAAAGGAGATGGGAGAGAGAGAGAGATATAGGAGGCGCGCAAGAGGCAGAGAAAAAACTGAGGGACGGGTGGCGGGAGGAGCCAGGGCGGACGCGCGGAAGGAAAGGGGAGGTGTGGGCTATACCTGGCCATACCTCCGGCTGTAGATGCTCGAATAATATATAAAAAGGGACTTTTTACGGTACATCTTACTACCAGAAACAATGGGTAGTATATAAGCGATCCGATGGTCATTATTAATCTCAATTTTTTTCTCTGCAGGACATTTTGGTAATTGCCTGTTAGAAGATTTGTCCTTTCTTGCTGTTATCATTGTAATGATTAATAAGTATTCTATATGAGTAATTGCAATTGACACCTGAAGAAAAGAATTATCCCTCGTCTTAGTTCGTAGGTTGGCCCCTCGTTCTCACACAGTGCGTAAGTTTACCCCTCATCTCCGTACAGCTCGTCATTATTCTGTCGACGCAGGCGCTCCAGCAGCCGACGGGCGCGCAGGGCCGGCCGCTGCGTCTCCCGGCCTGTAGTCGCCACCTCAAGATATTCGACGGCGCAGCCGCCCCACGGCCCTTGTTTCGGCTAGTTCCTACCGAGATCGATCCATCGGCCGGCTGCTCGTAGCTGTGTACGTGCATCTTCAAGCCAGGGGAAGAATCGATCAAGGAGCCTACTAGTCTGCTTCGTGTATACGTCTACCTCTCCGACGGAACCGATTAGCTCTCTCTCCGTTGTCGAGGTCGATCGGGCCTGTGCCAACAGCCCTCTCTCCGTGGCACGTTCTTCAGACAGCGCCTTAGATCGGTTCCTCCGCACGTCGTAGTGGAGATCCCTCACATATATAGCTGGCCCTGCTGGTGCTCCCAAGACGCCATAGCTGCGTTTTTCCTAAATAGAACTACCGAAATTGTCCCTGATCACAAATTATACTATCAAAAATCTGCAGTAGTATTTTTAAATCTGGGCTGTCCAAACACATAAAATAAACGGCCAATATTAGTCTGATGTACTGTAAAATGTCTCTATAAAAACCAGATAATGTGCCGAGAAGAAATACTATGTCGAAATCTTATGAAAGTGTACGGGATAATGTAGAGTAGTATATATGTATACACATTGCTGAAACATAACCATATTTTGCTGAAACAGCACTATGAATTAGGCAGTCAAGAAAATGGGGAGGGCCAAATATAGGGAAGTGACAAGACAGACAGAAGAAGATATACTCCAGTGAAGAGTACCTGGCGGTGCGTTTGGTGGTAGAGTCAGGCCTGAAGTCGAACAAGGTGCAGGACGGCTTGGTCAGGTCCTCCTCCGGTTCATCTGCGGTGGCACAGATGAACCAGGTACTGCCGCCGCCGCCGGGCGCGCGTAGCTGCTGGGCGACCCAGTATTTGTCGCCGTCGGAGCATCTGACGTGCAGGAGCCCGTCGTGTTTCTTGGACGGCTCCAGGTAGAACTTCTCGGCTGGGGTGGTGGCGCGGAGGACGACGTAGCTTAGCTCGATGTAAGTGGCGGCCGTTGCTTGGTCATAGACGGAGCGCAGGCACCCCGGACGAGACGGATCCCCCAAGGTAGCGCACACCGGAGGGCCCGAGAGAGGAAATACCACGGGCGGTAGCACCACTGAAGGATCAGCCATCCAGGGGCCTGCATTTCTCCAGATACTCCTATCCATAGTATTTCTCGCGTGCCGTGCGCTTGTGAATTTTCAAGCTGGGGTGCTCAGACTAGCAGCCTGGCTAGGTATTTTATAGCAGGAGCTAGCCCCATCGCCCGGGACCATTAGCGCAAATATATTTTTCGATAAAGGGCGGTTTTATTAGAGCAAAAATATATATGGACCCTAATAAGTGTTACATGTGTGGCACGAATACATTACATTTTTAAATGTTTTTTATGACAAATTTAGTGACGTGAGGATGGCAAATATGATTTTTTTAAATGTCAACTTTAACTGTAAAAAACAAACATAGAATGCTTCATGTCACACGTGTGTCACTTATCATTTGGGATATATATTAAGAGGCTTAGACTATCCATAGTCTAATTCGCATCACGGGCTGCACCGACCGCTACTTTCGATCGCGTGCGCTATATAGCAGTTTTATCTAGCGTGCGGCTTATTTAGGGCATCCGTTGAAGATGCTCTGACCCCGCAAATCAAGTGCGTTCAATTCGCGTCACGGGGTAGTACACAAGTTTTAGATTCTTGCAACATTGAAGCGACGTTGGGCCACTCCTGATTTAATCTTTCAGATCTGGATCTTGGCCTTGTCCTTCCTAGCGGCCGGTAGGCAAACAAAACGTGGCAGCGTTTTTGTTTGTGGCAATCATTTGTGGTCACTGCCTCGCCTGGCCAACTTTGTCCACGGCAGACTCAAACAAATGCCGGACAGATGCTCCCGCGTTACTCGTGTCCGATCGACCAGCTAGGCTCAAATTCACATGCTCTTTTTTGAAGCTTTTCTCTCATCAATTTGGGCAGCAAGACGTAAGGACATTCACCAAAGTAGTATATTTCAGAGTGTTTTTTTTAGAAAAGGAGGATGTACCTCCGGGGCCTCCGCATATGTACGATGCATGCAGCTAGACCTGTAGCGCGCCTCGGCGTGCGGTGCCGGGTATTGCCGATTGTGCCTAAGTGTGCATGCCCGGCATACTGTAATTGTAATTTTGCGGTAAGCTTAGCATGTTTTTTTTAGCACGCCCATGATAAAGCACAAGTATTTAGCTTATTCAAGAGCAATTAGGGCATAAAGTTCAGTGTTAAAGAGTAGCAAAAGTGACCAAAGTGACAGCGGGATAAATACAGAGCAAGCAACACAATTAGAAACCAGAGACAACGCTAACACAGAATGCTTTAAGTACGGGATTTTCATACAAAGCAATTAAGGTCTGAGAGAACATCCATCAGTTTTGATGCAACATGATATTCAGAGCAAGGCATTCGTACAGAAGGTGAATGGTCGAAGAGAAATTAACTGAAACGGCTTGGTAGCTAGTGGTATAATACATAGTTGGGCAGTAGCATCGCCGAAGCAAGTGGTTCATAAAACACTGGTTTGTAGTACTGATTACAAATAACGTACAATAAGGCTGGACAGGTGCACACTGTACTAATTCAGAACACTCTTGTTGCACTGAATAAGGCTGGACTGCAGCAATCATGCGTCGTGATTCAGAGACAGTCAAGCAAAGTATGATACTTGAGCAAAGCTTGCTGATAAACCAAAAGGGCCTGGATTTCTTCCTGTGCCCGAAGCATCAAACATTCTCGTCGTAGAGAAAGTCTTCAACATCGAAGCGGCTTGCACCACTCGTCCTCAATATAATGTACATGAAGCAACATATAGGTTAGGCACAAGTAGTTGTATGTACAGGAATATCACAATGTGCGCTCAGTCATATCACAATGTATAACAGTAGTTGTATGTACAGGAAGCAACATATAGGTTAGGCTCAAGTAGTTCTACCAAGGCATACTATTAGTACTAGATAGACTGGTTCGATTGGCTTGTCAAGGAGCTTTTTTATGAATAATACGATTATGCTAATATAACATTTTGAGAGTTATTTATCCAAAACCACCACACTTGGGGCTATGGTAACAACTTGGTACCAGATTTGCGCCAGGGCACAAAAAACCACCGAAATTGTGCCTAACATGTAACGCGGAGCACTGATGCTGGGATTTGGTCGCGAAAACAGCCAAACCGACAAGTAGGGCCCGCCTGTCGGGCTGACGTGGCGAAGACCAAAAAATTTGACCAACTGATGTGGCAAATGAGGCGTGGGCCCTACCTGTCAATGACTAGAGAGTCATCTTCTTCACAACATTTTTTCTATGGAGCATTCCAACGAACACCTTGTCTGCGTTCATCCTCTAGCCATTGAAGAAGGCACAATACGCCATGGCCACGCCGGAGCAGCGACCAGAGGAACGGCGAGTCGGACTTCTCCATCCCGTCCGCAGGCTCACGCAGCTCTTCCTATCCTCCTACCAATTACCAAGGTGGTGGCCACCTTGCCGAAGCTTTCATACGACGGCGACGTGGACAAGGTGCCGGGCAAGCCAAGTTGTGGCTGCGTGGGAAGGGACGAGTGGCTCACCTTGAGCACGTATGAGTGCTCGGACACGCCGACGCCATGAATGAGCACACCTGCGTGAAGAAGAAGGCGAGGTCATGCTCGTCGTCGTCCATGGAGGCCGCCCGTCGCGCTGCCCGACGCAGTCGCCCTACCCAGGCAGCGCGGGAGCTGCGCGTCCTTGCTGGCCCTGCCCGCAGGCCAGCACGCCGACGGCAAGCGTGATGTGGCCCTGGGCTAGCTCGAGCAGGGCTCGGCTACTGTGGCCATGGTGGCCATGGAGCTCTCGGCTCGGCCGTCCATGCCGGCGGGGGCGGCGGCGGGATTCGAGGGTTGGTGACGTGTAGGGAAGAGGCTGAGGCAGCCTGGGGCAAGCTTGAGCAGGGGCTCGGCTTCCATGGCTATGGAGCTCTCGGCTCGCATGGGGTAGAGATGCTCGGACAAGCCGCTCGATGCAATGCTCCAAAGAAATAAAGATGAACACGTAGTCAATGACAGGCGGGACCCGCATGTCATCTGCCACCTCACCTAGTCAACACTTTTTTTATGTGCTTGGTCTTCGCCACGTCAGCCCAACAGGCGGGCCCTACTTATCAGTTTGGTTGTTTTCGCGACCAAATCCCAGCATCAGTGCTCCGTGTTACATGTTAGGCATAATTTCGGTGGTTTCTTGTGCCCTGGCACAAATCTGGTACCAAGTTGTTACCCTAGCCCCAAGTGTGGTGGTTTTGGGTAAATAACTCACATTTTGATGACAACACACAACCGAGTGTGTAAACACAAACAAAATAGTGTTCTACATTACTAAAATGTGTACTGTAACACCAGCTATCAATAAGCAAACTAAACATCATATCAGGTAAAACAAATATAGAGCTCACCAACTCAGCAACCATCATTAGAAGAGATTCATGTCTCGCAACTCAGGAAAATACAATGAAATTTTTTTGTGCACTGATGAACTTGCTTGAGATACAGAATGGTTGGCACAACTGTGACATCAAAATAGTAACAATTAAAACTTAAAAGTCCAGCTTAATTTAAAATATCTAAACAGGTAAAATAAGAAATAAAGGCCCTGTACAACAAATGAAATTAGTTCTCTTATTCGTGATAGGTGATCTGAATCTAAAAGTAGTGTTGAGATTCACGAACCAACCGAAACTAAATAACAACCTACTATGTCTTAAAAGCATAGTCTAATAACCGAACTCCCGATTATCAACATCAAAGAAATCATGAGCTATTCCAACATTCCATGGCTATTTTTAGAGTTGACAACATTTCCAGTTTGTTAGACCCTCGATATGGCTATAGCAGCGAGCATATTGTACTAACGGGATAGTTTACTGTTGTGACTAATGTGATAACTGATTGTTAATGGGACAATATTTTGAAGGATAGCATTCCCATTATTTTGTAATGGGAGTGGCATTGCCACTTTGTTTTTGAGCATCTTTATTATTACTTGACTGGAAAGCGAAAGATTGTGTGCATTATTGTTCCACATGCTCGACTGCAACTCCGACATTTTTTTGAGCCTCGATTTGGTGATGAAGGCATTACCAAAAAGATCACAAGATAAGCGAACCAATTAAAGTCTCAATATGCAAACATGCAACCTCAACATGCAACCATGTATGAGAAAAGGCCACCTCAACATGCAACCATGTATGTCAAAAGATTTTCCATTCTTCTATGCTACTTGTATCCAAATAAATATTTTACAACTATATAATAATCAAATACAATACATCATTTCTATTTTCAGTTTCAATCCAATATTATTAAGCCAAATACTCATGTTTGATACAACCAAACCTCATTGAAACATATTGCAACCAGTACCCGCATCAATATGCGGGTTATCATCCAGTTATTAGGCTGGTCGTAATGGTAGTATCATAAGTAGTACTCCCTCCGTTTCTTTTTACTCCGCATATAAGATTTGGTCAAAGTCAAACTAGACAAAGTTTGACCAAATTTATATAAAAAATTATGAACATCTACAATATTAAAACTATATAGTATGAAAATACATTTTGTGGTGCATCTGATAATATTGATTTCATATTGTTAATGTTTATATTTTTTAATGTAAAATTAGTCAAACTTTATAAAGTTTGACTTTGACCAAACCTTATATGCAGACTAAAAAGAAACGGAGGGAGTATCATGCATGCCAACTAGGCAATTTTAATGAGGTGTCATAGCATTAAATGAAGAAAGAGAGGGTGTAGTATCATATCATGATACTGTATCATATTAAATGCTAAGATATCTTGTATCATGCATGGCAATAAATAGAGTACTACATGATACTAATATATGATACTATGCATTAGGAACGTAGTATCATATACTAGTATCATATGCATGATACTAGTATATGATACTCCCCATTACATCAGCCTTATCAATGTGAGACACAATTGGCACAGGCAGCCAGGCTCCCCCTTTTCTTCATTTATGCACTCATTTCCTATCATATCTTCACCTTCTGTGCAACAATGAATGAGTTGAACACCTCATCACCTGCAGGGTGGTGCACGGCCAGCACTTGGAACCCGCCACGCCCGATATCGTCCAGCTCCACTACAGGATAGAGGAACGCTCGCGCCCCGTGCGCGCTTCGCGCGACGAGCACCGCCCCATCTGCCATGTGCTTCCCCAAGTGCGCGATGGTGTTGGCCTTCTCCTCGGACGTCATCCCCACGAGCGCCGCCAGGAAAACCACGTCGTACGCGCCGAGCTCAGACGTGAGGTCCGCGACTTCGGCCGTGTGGAACGGCATGCGCGAGCGCACGTCCACATCCGCCGCGCCGACCAGCTTCATCGCCCGGCCATTGGCCACGCTGCACCGGTCGTAGTTGTCGAAGCGGGTGTCCGGCAGGTGGTATGTCGCGAGGAAGAGCGAGCTGAACGGCAGCGGCCCTGACCCGATGAACGCCACGCGGGCCGGAGCCGCCATGTGACCGGCCAGAAGGTCGTTCTCGAGCTTGCTCAGGTTGATGTAGTTGTCAAAGTAAGGGAAGCGGCCGAGGTGGTCGAGCGGGCTGTCCAAGGCGGTGAGCATGTCGGAGTAGTGCGCCTCGAGCAGCCCCTCGGCGGTTGAGCACAGGCGGATGAGGTCCTGCCGCATCTCCTGCGCCTCCGGGCCGAGCTTGGTCACGTCCACCGGGCTCGACGGGACGCACGCCGCGACCAGCTCGGTGAAGAGCGCGTCGACTTGAGGGGACGGGCTTAGCGACGGGAGCTTGGAGATGGCGGCGTGGAAGCCGGTGATCTTCTCGACCAGAGCAGCCACCTCGCTGTTTTCGGCCTCCATGTCACTTGATTGCCAAGTAGGTATGGCTGGTGTTGTAGTGCTGTTCTGAAAAACAAATGTAGGCTGTAGTGCTATGATGGAGCTGATGCTTGATACAATATGAAGGGAAAAAAATCAATGGAATTGCAATTGATTGAGCAGTTTGATGAGCTGTGGAGGGTGAGGGGTCGTATGTAGCATGGAAATCGTATGCGAGGCGCGCTTCATGCTTGCACAGACGTGACGGCCTGTTTCGCGCCTCTAATTTCCGACATGCGTCATTGCATCTTGCTGACAAGCTCATGATTTGGTAGCTAGCTTGACAATATACCTAATAAATTTGGAGTGGGGGGATAGGCCGATAGGTGGATAAATTTAGTCTCTGGCATGTGCCTACGAGCCAACCTCTGTTGAATATTCACTCGGATCTGAAGAAAAATGGCAGAATAGAGTTGTTCTTTACTGAATAAATTAGGATCTTTCTCTACCAAATTAGAGCGCACAGTCATTCTTCTATTGATGTTCCCAGAAATTCAGTTCACCAGGGAACACCTTAAGTTGAATGTGATTTTATTTTGTCTAAATCAGTACTCAATATAGAGACAGTGGACGGTGGGAAACCGACTGAACTGGCGATGCGGGCACTGAAAAAGCTTCAGTAGCACAGTAGCACTGGCCTTACCCGTAGCAGCCGGCCGGCCGGCGTCTGCTCCCGCTCCCGCTCCACCGCTAGTCCCCCTTCAGCCGTTCGCGGCCGCACGAATATCTCTCCGTCGTGGGGGGAGGACGGCGACCTTCTCGGGCCCCCGAAGCGGAGGAGGGCACCGGCTGCGTCGCGGCGGGATGACGCCGCCGTCTGCAGCGGGGAGGCGAAGGCAGGGATGACGGTGCGGGGAGGCGGCCGGGATCAGCTCCGTCGCGCTGCAGGTGGTGGCCGGATTTCAGATCGGGAGCGCTTCTTTGGCTGGAGGTTGGAGAGAGGAATGGGGGAGAGGAGAAACCGAGCTTGACCAAAGGCGCATATCGTCAGTATGATTTTTCTTTTGATCGACGGAATATTATTATTCCAGGAGTTGGGCTGGATTATTCTATAAAGGAGTTGGGCTGGATGGGCTAGGCTATGGTACCAACTTACATGTGTGATTGACAGCCTGCACGATGCAGCCACCCTTGAGGCGTTAGCATGCCGTGAAGCTTTTGCGCTGGCGGAAGACCTGTCAATCCATGATTTTGTCATCGCCTCAGATGCGAAGCAAGTTGTTGATGATATAAACAAGAGAAGCAGAGGCAGCTACGGTTCGATCGTCACTGAAATCAATGCTAGGTCTGAAATGTATAATTGTAGAATCACTTATGAGGGACGTTTATCAAATAATGATGCTCATAATTTAGCTAGATTTTCTGTTAGATTATCTCAGGGGCGCCATTTGTGGCTTTTGCAACCCCATGATGCTTCCTGTATCCCACATAATGTGGTATTCGATGATGAATAAAGCGATTTACCACCCCTCAAAAAAAAATCTCTTATTTCTTTCTTCTACCAACAGACAGGTGGGGTCCACAAGGTAAAAGTGGACGTGGGTTGTCAATGCCGTGGTAAGCGCCACGTGGCCAATTTGGTCGATGAACAGAGTACCACGTAGACTATATGACTGGTGAACAAAGCGCCACGTGGCCAATTTGACCGATCAGTAGAGTGCCACGTAAAGTATCTACGTGGTTAACAGAGTGTAATACGATGCTCTACGGTGAGCCAGTGCTCGTATACTTACCCCAAAACGTATATAATGACCGAAACTAGCGTATTCTGAAGTCCAGTGACCGTATCATGTTTTCGCTTCAAATATAGTGGCCAGCAGTGTATTTATGTCATTACAATACTATCATGCCATTTAGCATTTGCATTGAGTACTTATTTTTTAAAACTTACCATTTCCTTCAATTCCTCTTGAAATTGATACTTTTATTTTATTTTTAAAGATCTATAATTGACCTCGTACACTTGTCCGGTAGTGGGATAGTGGGTGTGTTTTAGTCCTATTATTTAAGCTCATGTGCGTGAGAAGAAATACAAGAAACGACACAAGATGTGTGCGTGCCATGACTCTGTGTGTGTTCTTCTACCTCTTGTGTGCGTGTGTTTTTCTTTCTTCTCCTGGGCAAACCCCACAGTGGATTAATTAGGCGCCACATTTAATCTTAGTTGTGCCTTTATCTGCTTATTATGCGCAAATGATGTCACACCAAATGGGCCGTGTGTGAGATTTCATTTTCAAATTGTGAAACTGCTAGTTGGGAACCATTCAACTCCACGAATAGGGAATACCCCGAACTTGTATATGGAGCCGACATGTATTCGGAATCCAATGATAAATACATTCTAGATATAATTTAAATGCAATCTTCAGATACATATACAGGGATCAAAGTTTTTTTTCCCTTCTATTAAGAAATATAGGATCCTGATTCGAACAAGAATATGGCAGTCCACACCACTACAAGTTGAGAAAAAGATAGTAAGACCATATATTAATCAAGTAAATAAAATACATTCGTATCACAAGTGCAATATAAGCTCCTCGCCAATAAAAGTGCAATATAAGTTCGTACATCAATTACACATGCTTAACATATAATCATAGCAGAAAGGAAGGACCTTATTTATTTAGTACGTACATATAACAATCGGCACTTGCATGTATGCATACATTGACTATTTATGCGATACTTTCTTCAGTGATGTCAATGTCGATATCAGAGGACTTGGTACCTTGATAGATGCCATCATGTAACTGACGGATAACTATGTTGCCACTGTACATAACATCCTTCTGCTTGTATGAGAAGGGAACATCAACAACATCTTCTCTTGTGAATATGCTACATAACACTTTAGTCATTGGAGGCACAGGATATGAGTATTCATACATGCGCTTAGTTTCTTGTATCTTGGTTTCTCCCCAATTATACTCTCCATGAAAGTCCAGATGGCTTTCAGCTCCACCTTCCATTATAAATGGCAAGCTAGCTGAGATGTGGGCTTTGATACCTGCGTCGAGTGTTAAATTCGCATCCCATTTACTCTCTGTTCTGTCATATAGTTCAATAGTAGGTTTGCCTTGGTGGGTCTCATGTGTTCTATTGTTAGAAAGCACCTCTGTCCTGGAGACATTTTGGTTAGTGCTAGTCTTCTTTCCACCGACATTGTACTCAACATCATATATCTCTCGAGACTTAACCGGTTCTTCAATCTGGAGCATTACTCCCGAGGAGTTGATATCAGTACCAGAAGCAACGAGGATATTAGAATAGATTATAGTCGGATCGGTCACACTCTCACAGAATTTTCCATTGCCGAGGTTTTGGAGTGCAATGATGTTCCCATCATTTGAGACCACCTTGAACAATGTGTTAACATCGTTGTAAATGGCATCATGTGGTATGAACGCGCTGAAATAAAAGCCAGGGTCATTTATAGTGCCAATCGTCCCATTGAGGAGACTACGGACGCCACATGTCCAAAACCTGCCTGAGGTGTTGTTTCTTATGCGGACAATACCGTAGTCGTCGGTGAACGTCTCATGGATCACATCTGGATCTGTGATATCAGATGATGAAAACTGCTGAACCCAATCATCACCATCAGTATTTACAGAAAACGAATTCCGGTTCTTTTCTGTGAGGTACTTGCCATTGTTGCCTTTAAAAGCGACATATTTGGGCAATTCCTTCTGTTGCGACAAGCGATGAACACTCAAGAGATCTGTTACTCCTAGTTGCAGGTAGGCTTTGTTGCCTGGAATAAAACATAAGTCCCCAGAGACAGAAACCCAGCCAACATATTTATTTTGCTGAGAATGAAAGCACCTTGTTGTACAAAAATAATTAACAACATCAGATGAGAAATTTTAATATGGTCCCTAAGAGGATAATTTAATCCTAGCTGTTGATTGACCGAGGGTAATTTTGACAAAATAAATATGGTAATTACAACAAAATAAATAGGAAATATTCTTGATGGGTTTGGTGATCTGTCTTTTGATGAAGACATTTTCTCTCTGCCAAAAAAATGCGAATCCAATGCTATACTTCTTATGGTATGCTACTAATTCATTGGCGATGGAAATTTGGCGTTGTAATGTTCCTCCAAAGGTCCAGTCATTTGCATGGCGACTAGCTACTAATTCATTGGCGACATGGACGAACAAAGTGAAACGAAATCTGGAAGTATTGGCAATGTGTCCAGTATGTGGGCGCGAAGAAGAGGACTCTTTTCATGTTTTCTTTGGATGCAATCACGCTGTTTGGCTATGGGAAGCCATGTCCTCTCAGTGGGCTCTGCCGAAGCGAACGAACATCAAGCACACTGGTATAGACTGGTTATTTCATCTCCTAGCAGGTACTGATGAGGAGACTCGCAGCAGGTTGCTGATGCTTTTCTGGAGAACTTGGTACCTAAGGAATGAGATTGTTCACTCAAAGCCATTGCCTCCAATTGATGTCTCTGTCAGATTTTTGGTAAGTTATTACTTTGCATCGTTGCAGGCTATACACTTGGATCCACAAGCTGACTCCTTGAAGGGAAAGGAGGTGTTAGCTCCAAGCCATCAACGCAAGCAACTTGCTTGTGATAATGTTCATATAGTGAATGTCAGCTCGTGGACAAAACCGATTGAGGGCAGAGTAAAACTTAACACAGATGGCTCATATTTGGAAGGTAAAGGGGGTACAGGCATGATCCTCAGGGACGCTGATGGCTTAATCATTTTCAGCGCATGCAGACATTTGTACACATGCACTGATGCTTTAGAAGCGGAATTACTAGCGATAAAAGAGGGAATTTCCTTGGCACTACAATGGAGTAATTTATCCATTGATGTTGAGTCTGATTGTTTGGAGGCTATCTTGATGATCAAAGAAGGAGCAGGCAACAAATCGAAGCATGCTTTTATCATTAAGGAGATTATTGATACTATGGGGGAACGTACTTTTTGTATTACTCACACTCGTCGGAACTGTAATAATGCTAGTCATTTCATGGCTAATTTTGGTAGGTTGAAAGGCCGAACCGCGGTTTGGCTAGGCTCTGGTCTAGAAGAGCTCCCGGAAATTGTGGGACGAGATTGTAAGACCGAACTTTTTATCTCTGCCTTTTTATCAACCGGTTTGGATTGGCAAAGAGAGGTGATTGGTTAGTGATTGTTATGAGTCATCAACAGATATCAGTGACCACTCGAGCCTTTTTATCTCTGCCCTTAGTTGCATTTATTACTACTGATGACGACATAAGTCGCCCCTGGCGTGACTAGACTTGGGTGTGTTTGGTTGGGCTCCAGTTTGGCATTGGCGCATATAAGCTCGGACCTAGCCAAACAAGAGGCGTATATTTGGTGTGAGCGAAATGCTAGGGTGTTCCAACATAAATCGACACTCCCATCCATCATCCTTTGCAACATCAAGAATGAGGCTAGGCTTTGGATCACCGCCGGCGGGAAGCACTTGGGAAACATCATGCCGCGAGAGTAGAAGTTGTACACTTTATCTTAGCTTTTGTGTTGTAAAAGCAACTCTAGAACTTCTTAATTAATGGATGAGGCAAATCTTTTGCCTCCATTTCGAAAAAAAAGAGGCGTATATTTGCCTTTATTCGAAACGCTGGAGTTATAATCCGTAGAAGGGAAGGCACGTCCTAAGGTTCTTTCGAGGTATATTTTCAATCCCACGACTATCCTACTCCTGCTGCTTGAAAGAAACTTCCAGAACACTGATTGCAAAATGTCCAAACATAGAACGCAATCACTGGGAGGAGTTCTTTGCTCAGAGGAGGAGTGAAGAGTTCCTGGAGAAGAGTCACCGGGGAAAGGAGCTACAGTAAAGGAACACATATGGCTACCAAGGTTTTTTTTTTTTTGGAAAAGGGGATATACCCCAGCCTCTGCATCAGGAAGATGCATACGGCTCATATTATTAAAGTCAAAGTACAGCAACACAGTCTCGAAAGGTCGTAGTACCAACAAATACAAAAGACTCAAAATAGGTAAGGCCCAAAGCCACAACCGGCTGGCAAAACAATAGGATCACTACATGCCTATCCTATTACATGACCGCCATCCAAACCGGTTGAAAATATCCCGAGCTACCATCTCCCATCGGGTAGACGCAGTAACCAAACGCTCCCTGGCCACCGTCGGAGTGAGTAGCGACCACATACGGATGAACGCCGTGGCCCTGAAGATAACCTGCAAAAAGTGAATGGTTGATGATCTGTTAAAGACTAAATCATTCCTGCAGTTTCATATTGCCCATAATAATGCACAAACGCCAACCCGAATGTGTCTTGCAGTGTCAGCATCCACCCCATCAAGCCATGTGCCAAATAACATGCTGATTGAGGTGGGCTGATTAATATTAAACGCAATATGGACCGACCGCCACAAAATCTTAGCCAACGGACAATCGAGAAAGAGATGTTTGATGCTTTCGTTCTGATCACAAAAGCTACATCTAGACGATCCCACCCAATTTCGTTTTGCAAGGTTATCCTTAGTCAAAATGACTTGTTTATGCACAAACCACATAAACACTTTGATACGTAAGGGTACCTTAACCTTCCAAACATGAAACGAAGTAGGGATAGCGCTAGAGTTAATGACATCCAGATACATTGATTTGACCGAGAACAAACCGTTCTTAGTAAGTTTCCAATGCAACTGATCTGGCTGCTGAGACAGCCGGATTTCCATCAACCGACTAACAAGATGCAGCCAGGCCTCCCAACGATTTCCAACAAGCGTCCGTCTAAAACTGATATTGAGGGGAACGGATTGTAAAACATTAGCAACATAGGCTTCTCTACGTCGGACAATGTTGTACAAAGAAGGATATTGAAGTGCAAGTGGGGTCTCCCCAAGCCACGTATCCTCCCAAAACCTTGTAGTAGCACCATTCCCAACAATAAACTTAGTCTTGTTGAAAAAAAGTTTTTTAACTCTCATCAAACCCTTCCAAAAGGGAGAGTCGGAAGGCCTCACATTCACCTGAGCCAAAGTCTTAGCAAAGAGATACTTATTGCGCAAAATCTGAGCCCAAGTTGCGTCCCTCTCAGATGACAGCTTAAATAGCCACTTGCTAAGGAGACATATGTTTTTGACTTCCAGATTTTCAATGCCTAGACCTCCTTGCTCCTTAGGCCTACAGATTATATCCCACTTAGCGAGCCTATACTTTCGTTTAAGCTCATCAATTTGCCAAAAGAAACGCGATCGATAGAAATCTAACCTTTTCCTGACTCCAACCGGAACCAAGAAAAAGGATAAGAGAAACATAGGCATACTAGTGAGGACCGAATTAATCAGAATCAATCGTCCTCCGTATGACATGAGCTTTCCTTTCCAACAGCTCAGTTTCTTTTCAAAACGATCCTCAACGCATTTCCACTCAAAGTTAGTCAGCTTACGATGATGAATGGGTATACCTAAGTACGTAAACGGTAACGAGCCCAATTCACATCCGAACAATTGTTGATACGACTCCCGATCATCATTAGCTCTTCCAAAGCAAAACAATTCGCTCTTGTGGAAGTTGATTTTGAGCCCAGACAATTGTTCAAATAAGCATAACAGCAGCTTCATGTTTCTTGCTTTCGCCAAGTCATGCTCCATAAAGATGATAGTATCATCAGCATACTGAAGAATGGACATCCCGCCGTCAACTAGATGAGGAACCAAGCCAGCTACCTGCCCGGCATCCTTTGCCCGACCTATTAAGATAGTCAGCATATCAGCCACTATGTTGAAGAGGATCGGTGGCATAGGGTCTCCTTGCCGTAGCCCCTTGTGTGTTTGGAAATAGTGACCTACGTCAACATTCACCTTAATCCCTACACTCCCTTTTTGCGTAAAGGAATCAACCTGGTTTCTCCAGGCCGGATCGAAACCTTTCATACGCAAAGCTTGTTGAAGGAAAGACCATTTAACTTTATCATAAGCTTTCTCAAAATCCACTTTAAAAACTACGCCATCAAGTTTTTTGGAGTGGATTTCATGAAGCGTTTCATGCAAAACAACAACCCCTTCCAGGATGTTTCTATCAGGCATGAAAGCAGTCTGGGACGGCGCAACTACTGAGTGTGCAATTTGCGTAAGTCTATTCGTCCCGACCTTGGTGAAAATTTTGAAACTCACATTAAGCAGACATATGGGTCTGAACTGCTCGATGCGAACAGCCTCTGTCTTCTTAGGGAGAAGTGTTATAGTCCCAAAATTCAGTTTAAACAAATGAAGCTCCCCTTCAAAAAACTCTTGAAACATGGGCATCAAATCCCCCTTAATAAAATGCCAACATTTCTTGTAAAATTCCACCGGGAACCCATCTGGTCCTGGGGCCTTGTTATTCTTCATTTGTGCAATAGCCTCAAAAACCTCTTTCTCGGAGAAAGGCGCAGTCAAAATTTCATTTTCGGCAGTCTCAAGTTGAGGCACATCCTCAACCCTAGACTCATCCAACGTTACGGAAGTCCCTACCGGGGGACCAAACAACTGCTTATAATAATTGGTAATGTAGACTTTCAGATTGTCCTGACCAACTATTGTCCCTTCATCTTGTTCTAGTTGGAAAATTCTCTTTTTACGATGCTTCCCGTTGGCAACCATATGAAAGAATTGAGTGTTATCCTCGCCTTCAACGATTTTGCGAGTCTTAGCTCGCAACGCCCACTTCAATTCCTCCTCACGAAGAAGCTTTTTAAGCTGCAACTCCGCTTCTACCTTTGTTTCCAGCTCATTGGACTCCAAGATAGAAGTTTCAGCTTTAACTTCAAGGTTGTGAATAAGTAGGAGAAGTCTCTCCTTCTCCACCTTATAAATCCCGTTCATGTGCTTAGCCCAACCACGAAGGAAACTACGGAGATGACGAATCTTGCATTGCCAACGCTCGATTGGCGTCCTACCTCCCGAGTCCTTCGCCCACTCTATAGCTAGCAACTCAAGAAACCCTTCTCTTTCAAACCAGGCAAGTTCAAACGAGAAAAAGTTCTTGTTGCCCACAAAATTTTGAACTCCGGAGTCGACTAGTAACGGTGTATGATCCGAGACACCTCGAGTCATAGCCTGCACAGTTACCAGAGGAAACTTCTGTTCCCACTCGACACTAGCTAGCACACGGTCAAGTTTCTCAAAGGTCGGAACCGGTAACGAATTAGCCCAAGTGAATTTCCTACCCGAAAGCTCAATCTCCCTGAGATCCAAGCTTTCGATGATAGTGTTGAACATAAACGGCCAGCGGCCGTCAAAATTGTCATTATTCTTATCCTCCTTTCTTCGGATAATGTTGAAATCCCCTCCCACTAAGAGAGGTAGCTGCTCGTTACCACAGATACGCACTAGATCCGCCAAAAAATCTGGCTTTAGCTCTGGTTGCGCAGCTCCGTAAACTGCCACCAATGCCCAATCAAACCCGTCTGCCTTATTGCGGACTCGAAACTTGACAGCGAACTCTCCCATAACTACGCTCCGAACCTCCAACGATTCGCACTTCACCCCAAGTAGAATCCCACCGGATCTTCCTCGAGGAGGGAGGCAATGCCAATCAAAAGCTACCCCCCCGGACAAAGTGGCAAGAAATTGAGAAGTGAAATTGCTTCTTCCAGTCTCAGACAAAGCAATAAAATCTAAATGATGTTCAAGAGAAGCATCCGCTAGAAACCTCCTTTTAGCCAAGTCTCTAAGACCTCTGCTATTCCAGAAAATGCCTCTCATAACTCATCATGAAATTTTTTGGCAGTACGGATCCTAGCACTCCTACGCGCAGCGGATACTGGATAAACCTTACGTTTCCATGTCCGCTTAGGCTTTAAGTGACCATCAGCCTGATCACCGCCCTCCTTCACAGCTTCTATCACTAAAGACTCATCTGCAAGAAGAGACGTCTCAGGAATGGTGTCCTCCTCTATCTCTATAAATGCAGGGTCAAGATCAGCACACATGCCATCAAGAACCCTAACCCCAAGCGCATCAATCTCCGAGTCATTCATTGGTTTAACGGCAGCTATGTGACGAATCATATCTACCGCACGATCAGCTTCTAAATCAAGAATGTCGTTAACCGACTTGGCAATTTCAGCATCATTATTACCAAGTGAAATTCCTAATTGAGTTGCATTATTAATGATTTCATTATCAGTAAAATGCAAAATGGAATTCGACTTAATAACAGACATACCAGTGGAGGTCTCGACGTCATGCAACTTGGCAGCCCTCAACGCACACCTCAGTTGAATGTCATCAACATCCGGCTGCTCCTGCAGCCTCCCGCTGATCCGCCTCCCCTGGGAGACAGGATCCGGAATACCACCAAAGGCAATGACCTCCTCTCGAGAAGCCCTGCTAGGGGAAGGGCCTCCTGCCCGTCCCCCAACAGCGGTGCCCCGGATCGCAGACACCGGAGCAGGAGAAGAAAGAGGCGGCGTCACCTGCAGCCCGAGCACGGGCGACCCACGAGCAGCAGAGCTCGGGGCAGCCAACGCACCGCGCACCGGGGGAGAAGCTGTAAGAGCGACCGCGTCGCCCAAACCACCCGACACAACGGGAACCGGCGAGTCAGCGGCCTCCCGCCCAGCCACACCCTCGGCCGCGCGAGGAGAAACCGCAGCCAAAGGGGCGGATCTGGCCGGTGAAGCAGCTGGTCCGTGGCCGCCCCCAGCTGCCATCCCCCCGAAGAAAACTCCCCCCGCCTCAGAGGAAGCCAAAGAGGGGGGCGAGTGGTGCGCAGGCCTCCTGCCCGCATGTCCCACCCGAGGTCGCCCGATCCTCCGAAGGGGCGAAAACCTCCGCGCTGGCCCTAGGCACCAAAGAGACAGGCGTCTCAAGAGCTCGGGAAGGCCGGCCCTCACTCCCGCCCACGTCCGCCAAGGTGCCCAGCGAAGACAACGTCGATGAAGTAGGAGTAACATGGACCTCCTGTCCAGAAGTTCCTTCCGGACCATTGACAAACAAGACAGAGTCAACCCCCGTAATCGCAGGCGGCAAATGCTCAGACAGGTCATCCATGTCCACCCGATCACTCCAAAGACGAGGAGGCGCCGAGAAAGCTCCTACGGAACCCAGTTGCAGCATATTGGACGGGACCGAAACCGGCGATTTCCCCTGAGCAGACTCTCCTGCCTTAGACGAATCCACAGGCCTGGAATCCCTGTCCCCATCATTATGAGTATTACTACCATGGTTCCCAGGGGCGCCTCCCCCCTCAGTAGTATCCATATGATGCACCTCATCAAACTCCTGAAACAAATTAGGATCCTCATACTCGACATTCAACATGTACGCAATACCCTCGTGACACCATCTGACCACATCCGGCAAGAACTCGATGTTGGCCACGCTAACCAGCAAGCGCGCCACACCATGAGCACGGGTGAAGGGCATATCTACCTGCTCCGTCTTACCAAGCAAGGATCCCAAGCTCCATGTGACGAAGAAATCATTCAAGGGCTCAGATGGAGCACCCAGAAAACGAATCCAGATCTGAGTTAGAGGTGTGCCCTGCGGCTCCGCCTTCTTCCACTCATCAAACTGCAACACAAAGCTAGTGCCAGTAACTCTACACATACCAAACTTGAGAATTCTCTTCTGGTCCTCCTTAGATGGAAATTCCACTTTGTAAGACTGATCTGATAGTTTCAACAAGGACCAGTTAAAGTTCCCCGGAGCCAACTCCCGCAACTGCTGAATGATCTGGGCTTCAGTGAGATGTCCGGAGACCACCTTAACCACCCCGGGGAAGGAGGTCTCAAAAACAGGAGCCACCGAGGCCACGCTAGGTGACTCGAAGAACATCAACTCAGAGCAACAGAGCCCATAAATATTAAGTGCCGGTTTGGGACCCAGAAGAAGCGGACACTCAGCCGCCACATGTTTAGGTTTTCGACAAATATCACATAACTCAGCAGAGCAATCAACCATGAAGTGACCCGTCTCACCGCACCGGAAACAGATCAGTTTCTTCTTCTTAGCCGCCCACTTGGAGAGCTTGTCCCCCCCGGCCTTTTCCGATCCTTTGTCAGAATCAGCATCAACGGATTGCACAGTCACCGGAACTGTCACATCGGCGAGCGCCCGAACCGTCTCCACCACCGCGTGAGTGAGACCAGCGTCATCCGTGGACATGTCAGTGGTTTCCGAACCCGTAGCACCGGGCAAATTGCGCGGAGGATAACGGCGGTGACCGCCACGACCACGGTAGCGGCCCCGGAAACGACTCGGGCCAACCGCCCCCTCAACAAAATTCCCCGGAGGTCCATGGAAACCACGACCGGCAGCCCCGTGATCTGTCCAACCATAGCCCTGCCCACCACCAGTGGACGATGAGCCACGATGAAGACCACGACCGTAAGCATCGTAACCATCGTCACCCCACTGACCACGGGGAGGGTCGCGGCTTTCACCCGCGAACGCTCCCGACCCGCGGCCCGCAGCAGCATTAGCAGGTCCACCCCGCCCGAGCGCCATCTGCCGCGGCCAGGGGCGCGGCGCCTGAGGGGGTGCGGCCCCGGCCGGCTGCGCCGCCGGAACCCTGGTGGGAGGCGCAGCCTGCGCAGGCGCCGAAGGCGCAGCCGACGCCGGCACAGCCGTCGGACCACCTGACGCAGCCCTCGCAGGCGGCTTCGCCGGCGGCGGAGCCTTGGCCAACGGCGGGGCTTTGGGTGGCATAGCTTCGCCGGCTACCGTCGGAGAGCAGCGGCAAGGATGCAGCGCCCGCCTCACACGGCGAGTCCCAGCAGGAGGGAAGCCCAATCTTCCGCGGCGGCGAACCCTAGAGAAAACCTCGAAACGGCCAGGAGAGACCGAACGTGCATGCGAAACCACGCGAACCGATGCGGTCACATGCACGGGAGCCACTCCAGCCCAGTCCGCAGCGGCCGGTTTTGCCTGGGCCTGAAGCCCTGCTAATCCCGGTCCGCCCTCGGATGAAACCCCCTGGCCAGACGGCCTAAACGCGGGCTGGCCTTCATTTCGGCCCACCGATTCAAGCCCATCAGCGCGCAACAACGAATTCAAACGCGTGATCCGCTCCGATCGGATCACGCCCGCACGGTCAATCGCCGGCGCCGGCTCCGGCGCCGCCGCCGGTCGCCGACACTTCTTCCTCTTCACTATCTTCCACGATCCCTCTGTAATGAAATCTGACAAGGTAAGTTTTGGGAGACATACCTTAGGAATAGGCCCCTTCCATGGCCGGATCGCAGCCGCCGCCGTCCGTCGATGAACCATGCGTCGAACAATCTCAATCTTGTCCTCTGCCCCCAAGCCTTGCCGCGCCGGATCATCCATCGGCACGACGCCATCAACGATCGTGGCCACATCCTCTTCCGAGTACCCGGGATCGAACGCCTCGCAGATCACAGACGACGGCGTTGGCGAGTACGCCTCCGGCAAACCTCCGGCGACGTCCCCATCGTCATCGTCCTCCGCATCAGCCTCCGCTAGAGCCCAGAACCTCCCACCAACGAGCCCCACGCTAGAGGTCGCCGGCGGCATGACCGCGGTGGTCGCCCAGGAGTCGCCCGTTCACTGTGGTACTAGGCTCGGTTCTCAAGAGCTTCTTGCCCCCCACCATCTACAATCTGCGCCAGGTTTATGATCGAAGGAAAAATACGACCAACACCTTGGCGGCCGTGGTTACCTAGGGAAAAGATTACACTGGACCAGAGAGGACGCCGCACTAGCCACATCTAGGAAACCTCTTCCTTTAGAGTACATCAAGGAGGGGCACACCACTTCGTAAGGGGGAACACAACCTATTACCATGTCATCAATTGCCGCTACCCCGGAACTCAAGGAAGTATTCGACCATTTCGTAACATCTCAACGCAATGTCTTTTCGTAGTTCATTACTCCACTTTCAATACACTCAGCAAAATAGCTTGCATCGAGAACATTACATATGAATCGGTATGTTCGTGATAGTGTACAAATAGTGTAACTACAAGACCAAAAGAGCAAGAAATAGTGTACAAATTCATATGGTCTTAAAAGTTTCAAGCATTATTAAGGTTGTAACATTATGTATTGGTGCTCTCTCTCTCTCTCTCTCTCTCTCTCTCTCAGCAGTATTGTGTGATAGAATTTTTAATTTTTTAATTTGTGCTAACGTAGCATTCATATTGCAGCATGTAAAAAGAACATATGACATAAATGATCTTATAACTAAACTAAACATAAAACTATTGAGCCCTGAACTCTGGTTTTGTCCATTTTACTTGGCCCTCTCTACCAAAACTACAATGGTTTTGATTGATGTCACATACGTACGTGTAAATTTTTTGTGAAATGTTGCCCATGTGGTGCAATAAAAAATATTTGTTCTATCTATCAATATTTTTGGAAAATACAGATAAATAAATTTGGGGTTAAAGTAAAAAAACTGGCAAATATAGAATCCTTTTATTAAGAAAGGTGAAACTTCTGAACGAACACGAAATTATGGAACAGAAAAAACCAGCGATACCATTCAAAAAGGAAAAAAATATATGGAAAATGGGAAGTGAGCAAATAGTCAGAAGAGTTCCAAGTCTCATAAAGAATTATGAAGTACCATTAAATAATGAACAAAATATTTAGGGAAGAAACACATATTTCAAAATTTATTAAGATGTATTGTTTGGACGTTGCCCTATGTCCAGATATTCATGAATAGTGATAATATATTGTTTTCTTTATTTTTAGAATCTACAGTAAATGGTTCATTTCTGTATCTCTAAGGATTTACTACCTCCGTTCGGACATAACTGATGTGGTTTTAGTTCAAATTTAATTCGAACTAAAATCACATCAGTTATTTCCGAACGGAGGGAGTATTTGTTATCCATGATATATTTTGTTCCAAGTTATTTTATTTGATTTTAGTATCTCTATCTCCTAGCGTTGTCTCTTTTATTCATTTCTATTTAGAAATTTTCCCCTTTTCAAATTTTGTATTCTTTTCCAACTTTTCCCTATTTTTCATAGTTTTGCTCCATTTTAATTACTTTATATATGATTATCTCAAGTTGTTTCTTTCATCGACATGTGTTAACAAAAGCATTAGACAAGTTGGCACGTCTAAACATAATATATTATAATGAGTTTTAAGTTGCATTTATGTGTTTGTTTTATTATAGCTGATTGTTAATTTTTATGCGTGCATATTTATCAATTATCAGTATTAATATGAGATACAATCTCTTTATTCACAGATGTGGAAAGCAATGTCATATAAAAGAAATCAACGGGTTTTGGTCATCGGTATTGTGTGGGCCCAGGTGCCAGGCACATCCGGTGGCTCTTGCTATTAGGATAGGTGTATTGCCACCCGGAAAAGGGCCCTAGATTCTAGCACTCTTTCACATGCATGTCCATTTGCATCTGAGAATGCTTCGGCGATGTCTCGGTGATAATATACAAAAACATTTTGCGTCGCCAACAAGAAGGGAGGAAAGCCATCAAACATTTTCCCCCTCGACAGCATCACCATGAAATGCAATCATTTATTCATCGGTCTTGGAAGCCTCCATAGCTTCCTTCAAAATTATCAAGACCATCAAGATTGGTTTGTAACTTGGTATTCATGAATTTATGAAAACAAAAAATTATCAATCTTTGGGCCATATTGGCATCCTTCTCCGGCAAGGGTACGTCTAAGGAGACTCTGAAACAACAAAGATGAAAGTAATATACACACCGATTGGTGGAAAGTACATGTATGAAACCATGGGCATATGCACCCACTACGAAAAACTCATTTCTAAGTGCCAAAAAATTCTGAAAAAAGTTTCACGCATACATCTTCACATTCTATGTGCGCACAGGAAGTTCCATGCAAAAACAACTTCTTCTTTGGCCTCTGCAAAAAAGAAAACAAAAGTGACGTGGCATGTTATTTAGAAGCACTGAATTTGTCTTTTTCATGGAGGCAAAATAAAAAAGAAAAGTTTTCATAAAACTTTGTGTCGTGCACTATGTTTCGAAGATGTATGCGTGAAATTTTGTATCTGAATTTTTGACATTGTAAATTGCAGTTAAAATGCATTTTTTAAAAGTGGGTTCATATGTCAGGGTGCCCCCACTCAACGATTCGCTTGTAACCTTGGTATTCATCAATTTATGAAAACAAAAGATTATCAATCTTTGTGCCATTCTTTGTCAAGATTGGAATCCTTTTCCGGCAAAGGTTCATCGAAGGAGACTCCCAAACAGCAAAGATGAAAGTACATAGACACCGATCAACAAGACCACAAAACTCACGTGATTCACGAAATTTGACGTCGCGATCTGTCCAAGCGTGCACTATAAAGTTGTTTCTTTCTAGATTAGCGCGAGTCCCTTTTTTTGCAGGTGAGCATTAGTGCGAGATCTAACCAATGAAGAAAAATCGATGCATCCACGGGATGGGATCTGAATCTGTGGAGGCGCATGCAGACTGTCATGAATGTGTGTCCAACTCAACCCATGTGGGAGGCATGGTACGGCAAAAGAAACAAGTACCTGCTGGTTGCTATGTACCTGTCATTGGGACCAATGTGACATTGCAAATCTATCCTATCCAGCCAGCTCGCTGAGTAGGAGAGAAGGAACTTCATGCCAAACAGAAGGACCGTGCCCTAATAAAACATGAGTGAATTCCGGTTTTTATTCTCTATTTTGACATTTTTTGACACTAATTACCCCATTTAGCGGGATTTCATCTGTTTTATCCCATTTAGCAAATTCACCCTGTTTAAAATTTTATGAGCATTCTGACATATGGGTCCCAATTGTAAGGTCCAGCTAGAATGCCAAATCGCCGGGTTTTTTTCCGATGGTTTTCTACACGCCAAACCAGGTCGCCCTAGCTTCTCCCGACTGGCCAAGCTTGATATGATCGCACCAGAGCAGCTCGGGAAACAGAGTACTAACTCTGCACCGGTAAACATATTTGCTAATACGGAAAAGGAAACTTCTAAAACATGATTTACCTAGTTCATTCTTCGCTAGATATGTAGATATGTACGTGCATCAGAGGTACTGAAGCAGTATATTTACACCACTTTTAATCTGATCCACATAATCATTCATACTTAAGGTTGTATATGATAATACTGAAGAAAAACATACATGATTTCATATTATATCAGCAACAGTCCCTCCTAGAATTTATTCAATGGGAACATGCCACGCTGATCAAGTACAGTCATCTCATCACAATACTTCTTCGAACCGGAAACGAGTAGTCTAAACCTATCTAATATGCATCCCAGACTAAGAGAAAATCTAGCCACAAAAAACCTAACCACCAGGGGTCACAAACAGAGGATGCAGCATGCATGGGACGGGACAAGATTGTCGTATTGGTTGCCGCTTGCTCCGACTATCGCCAGTGGCCACGACTTGAAGTCTTGCCTGTCGTTGTCACCTACGTCGTGCTACCCCCTCCTAACGAATGAGGCGGTGGTTTTGGGTCAGACCAGGGCAGGATCGTGTGTGCAATGGGAATGCGAGTGATGTGTGCCGTGAATAATGGAGGCCAATGTGATATGGCCCAACCTGGGCGACTTGGCTATCCGGCGAGCTGCTTTGGTGCCATCATATCAAGCTTGGCCGGTCGGGAGAAGCTAGGCGATGCCTTTAGGCGTGCAGGAAAACCATCAGGAAAAATCCGCCTATGTGGCATGCCAGCTGGACCTTACAATTGGGACCCATCGGCCAGAACACTCACAAAATTTTAAACATGGTAAATTGTGGCAATATTTTTGCTAAATGGGGTAAAATGGATGAAATCCCGCTAAATGGGTAATTAGCGTAAAAAATGTTAAAATAGGGGGTAAAGACGGAATTCACTCATAAAACACTGCAATCCTCTATATTTTCTGGACCCTTGAAAATTTGAGTTACCGGAGCGCTCGTATTGTTAAATCGTCGGAGAGAGCAAAAGAAACTGATCAAAAGCACATCAACTAAAGGCTAAATCAGAATACCTATGCAGCTGCGATCAGCATCTGAACCATCTCCCAGCTACCTAACCGCAAGGATGAAAGAAATTTAAGCACACCTCTTCCATCTACCTAGCCATATGATGATGAAAGATATTTAAGCACCTCTTCCCTCTACCTAACCATATGATGATGAAAGATATTTGCATCTCAACCATCTCCCAGCTACCTAGCCGCAAGGACGAGGTACATGAAGCGACTTTGACGGTGATCTCTACGTGGTGGTTTCATCTACCGACTCGAGTCAACTATAGCTAATATGCATACTATTGAAGCTGGATACATAATAACTAACGAAAAGAAAACCTGATCGCAGCCGGTTTTCACGTATGAATTGACTGGAAGACTTAAGAATTCCGGTCAGTTCTTCTCACAAAATTGAATACTTAAGTATTACCGTCGTTTTACACTAAAACCGCATATGTTACTAATTTCAGGGCTGACATAATTTATGTTTAGAGCAAACCCTGCAGATCAAAATTCACACCAATTGATTTTCATCAATCACATGTCAACACATGATGCATCACAAATACACATTCAAATTCATGTCACAACTGCATTGTATTTCATTCCAGTGTACTCCCTCCGTTTCTTTTTACTCCGCATATAAAATTTGGTCAAAGTCAAACTACACAAAGTTTGACCAAATTTATATAAAAAAATATAAACATCTACAATATTAAAACTATATAGTATGAAAATACATTTCGTGGTGCATCTGATAACGTTGATTTCATACTGTCAATGTTTATATTTTTTAATGTAAAGTTAGTCAAACTTTACAAAGCTTGACTTTGACCAAACCTTATATGCAGACTAAAAAGAAACGAAGGGAGTACACAATATTCCGTTCCTTGTTTCTCTGGAGGCCACATTGGAGAGAGTGTGTGTGTGTGTGTGAGTGCATGGGTGGGTGGGTGGGCGCGCGTGTGAGCGGATCGGGCCAATGACATGAAGTGATCAATCACATGGATATCATCGATAAGGACATACTCCGGCACCTCTTGCAACTCCCCCTCCGCTTCTCCCTGAGATCTTGCAGCAAAGGCAAGCATATACCAGACGCTCACGCAATCGTTTACTCAAAACTCAAATGACCTCCCAAGATTCCATAATAGTAGTTCTACTGCAACTAAAACCAACATTCTACTAATAATTTGCCAAGACTAGCTCAGTAATACTACTGAACTATGGCTTGCGTCGGTCTCCGTGGTCGTGTGGGCATCTTGGATACTGGATCTCGAGATGGTGGCGGCCTTTCTGAGGCTGGATGGTCGTGGTCGCTTCAAGTCACGATCAATGATGGGCAGCAGCCGGCACAATTCTCCCAATATGCATGCTATGGGTCTGCGTAAGTTGCATAGAGAGGTCGCACGCATACCTCAGAAGAGAGATTGATTATAAGTGATGAATGATAATCCCTTCTTTCTCTACCGCCTACTAACGGTTATAATCGGTCGATTGGGATTTCTGCAATTCACAATCACATAGACCGAGAACCAGCAAAGCCCCAAGAATGCTTGCACAGTTTGAGTTCCAAATTAATTAAACACAAGATATTGTTTTCTAGTAACAGGATAATAATCTTGTTGTCCTGTCTTTGTAGCTACACCCACCCCGTCCGAGTCTTCATCAAGCATTGACCAATTTATCAACCAAACGTGGCTGATGGATCAATTTGTTGTCCATTTCAACAAGTTATGAGGGTGGACATGGTCATGTGCAGTGCAGTGCAGTGATGAAGAGGTTAGGGACGACGAAATTTCTTCTCAAGAGGCGTGCATGGGCACTCCGCATGTGCAATCATGAAGATGATGCATGATAGGCGAAGCTTCTTCCGGCCAGCCGCCGCGCTCCAGAATTCAACGGACGAGACTAGTGCAGGCTTAAATTGTTCCATAAAATGGCGGCACTCGGCGCCTCGGCTCATTCATCCAACCATGTCCACGCTGAGAGCGCGGCGTGCGACGGCCATCCTGGCCGTCGTCCTGGCGGCGGCCGCGGTCGTCACTCCGGCCACGGCCCAGCAGTGCGGCTCGCAAGCCGGCGGCGCCAAGTGCGCCGACTGCCTGTGCTGCAGCCAGTTCGGGTTCTGCGGCAGCACCTCCGAATACTGCGGCGCCGGCTGCCAGAGCCAGTGCAGCGGCAGCGGCTGCGGCGGCGGCGGGGTGGCGTCCATCGTGTCCAGGGACCTCTTCGAGCGGTTCCTGCTCCACCGCAACGACGCGGCGTGCCTGGCCCGCGGGTTCTACACCTACGACGCCTTCCTGGCCGCCGCCGGCGCGTTCCCGGCCTTCGGCACCACCGGAGACCTGGACACGCGGAAGCGGGAGGTGGCGGCCTTCTTCGGCCAGACCTCTCACGAGACCACCGGCGGGTGGCCCACCGCGCCCGACGGCCCCTTCTCGTGGGGCTACTGCTTCAAGCAGGAGCAGGGCTCGCCGCCGAGCTACTGCGACCAGAGCGCCGACTGGCCGTGCGCACCCGGCAAGCAGTACTATGGCCGCGGCCCCATCCAGCTCACCCAGTAAGCACCCACAAAACCCTCTTCTTCATGTAGTTCTCTCCTAACTCAAAATTCCTCAGCTTTAACCAAGTGTACATGAAAAATTACCAACATTTGTGATAGTACCGTCAGCGTAATTAGATAAAGCATATTTTCATATGATATTGTTTGGATTGGTAAAAACATAAAAAGTGTAGTGTCTTTGTTGGCCTGTTTGTTTCATGATGGATTGATTCAGCAACTACAACTACGGACCGGCGGGCCGCGCAATCGGGGTGGACCTGCTGAACAATCCGGACCTGGTGGCCACGGACCCGACAGTGGCGTTCAAGACGGCGATATGGTTCTGGATGACGACGCAGTCCAACAAGCCGTCGTGCCATGACGTGATCACGGGGCGGTGGACTCCGACGGCCAAGGATAGCGCGGCCGGACGGGTGCCCGGGTATGGTGTCATCACCAACGTCATCAACGGCGGGATCGAGTGCGGCATGGGGCAGAACGACAAGGTGGCCGATCGGATCGGGTTCTACAAGCGCTATTGTGACATCTTCGGCATCGGCTACGGGAATAACCTCGACTGCTACAACCAATTGTCGTTCAACATTGGGCTCGCGGCACAGTGAGATAGTAAGACTATGGGTCCTCGATCTATGCATGTGTGGATGTGATCACGCATAAATAAATAATCTTGGTGATTACTTTATGACCAAATAAATGGATGACCAGACCTCCCACATGTGTAGTACATGTATGTCGATGCACGGAAAGGAATCACCTTTATTAAAAATATATTCTAGTTTATGCAGAAATATCTGCAAATATATATGTCGCCTACGGTCCATACTTGCTTGTCTTGGTGGACTGATCTTTCATACCCCTACGTCCCAAACTTATTTGGGACGGAGCGGACAGAGTACTCCAGTAATTTTGATAATAAAGTGACGGGCGTTTAGAGCAGAAATGGCTTTACGCGGGGGGAGTCGCCACGGAATTTCTGAGGTAGAATCGCGTTGTTTCCCTCCTTTTTTTGTTTACGGAATTTCTGCTCGGTGATAGGGGGTGTGTTGGGGCTAGTTCGTTTGCTGCGTTGGAGTTTTCATGGGTGCAGGTAGGAGGAGAGGTGATCATGCGTGCATAGAGGAAGGTATTCCTTCGCGAACTAGTGGGCAGATCCTTGTTGTGTGCATTTTGTGTTAATTCAACTCGATTTTTTCTGTGTATTATTGAAGTCAGGCTAACTATTACTCCAACGCTCTTATATTTCTTTAGGAGGGAGTACAAATCATCAGCATTTCGCCCCCATACATCCGAAGTTCTTCAAAAGACTTAGCCCCTTTAACAATCATCAAGAGCATGCGCAGGTAGTACAGTTCACCACTCATAGCATGTACATAGTAATCCCGCCCCCTTTCATGCCATGATTTACTTTTAGCATCCCATGTCCACCCAATCAGAAAATCACAGTACGTAAATGACCGACCATGCTCATAGAATTCATTGGCAACAAAACATTTAGTGACCATAGTTTTTTTCAAGAAGTCAGAACCAGCAATTTTTGTAATGTCAGCACCAGCACGATATCGAACAATATTCATGCCAGGCATATGAACAGTTAATCTTTCTACAGAGGGAATTTTAAAGTGTAACGACACAATCAAATACTCTTTTACTTTATCAATTGAAAGATAGCCGGTTACACATCGAATACTCTCCGAGCCAACCAGCAGCTGACACGCGAAGGGCCGACACAGGAAATCCCCACACTGCCCTTGGCGGGCTCTCAAAACTACAGGCGGAGCCACCGCACGATCCAGCGCTGAAGTCACACACCGCGGCTGGCCGCACACACGACGCCGACAAGAGGGCCCCACCAGGCATCGAGCCCATGCGACAGAGAGACACGACCTAATGGGCGACATGAGAAAAAGGAACGTAATGTAGAGCAGGTACAAGTAAAATTTTATCCAACAGCCCAGCTCATCCCAGAGCAGATCAAACGACTCAGATCGCATCAAGTTCGAGATCTGACGGTCCAAATGGCCTGAGCTCCGAGAGAGCCCATGTTTAGACATGAATCTAACTATGGGATACCCACCACCAGTGGCGGAGCTACGGGGGAGGGGGGCACTG
>NC_057797.1:18070526-18099532 GCF_018294505.1 Triticum aestivum
TAATTTCTGAAGAATTTTTTTAGAGAAACTTAGATTAAATGTTTTTTTTTAACATTTTGTGACCCCCTGTCCCCAGAGCACGCCGAGAGCACGAGCACCAGTTCACCATCCGTGCAGATGGAGGGCGGAGGCGCCGCATCAGCTGAGGCGCAGAAGGGCGCGCCGGTTCCTGTCAGCCGCCGCCAAAGGCCTTTTGGCCGGCGCGGTTGACACGCCACCGGGAGATGGACTACGCCAGCATCGCCCGCTGAGCATTCACCGTCGTCGTCAACGTCCTGGTCGACGAGCTCCTCGCCAGCCCACCGGACGCCACGGCGGGCGAAAGGACGCTGAACTACATGCTCGAGGCGGCGGCGTTCATCGGCGCATGGTCACCTCAAACCCTTCTCTATGTGAATCTCAATTATATAGACAATGGATGGTGGAAAACCAACTAAACTGGCGATGTGGGCACCGAAAAAGGCTTCAGTAGCAGCCACTCAAGCAGACCCCTTATAACACGGACTCTTTTATCGTGTTTACAGTTTCCGGCAAAACGCGTTTTGCGGGTTTTGGCCGACCCTGCATAACGGAACTGTAAAAAGTAGAATTTTTGGCATGCCAACAAAACTCGATGACGCGACACTGAGACAAAACATCTTCAGACTCAAACTCTCCTCTTTTTCTTCAGAATTCGACTACGCGCAGATAGATGAAACGCAAAAGCTTCTTCAAGCGCGAAGCTTTCAGTGCTCAGTAGTTAAGTAATAGCGGCTTTCAGTGCTCAGATCTCACCGTAAATTTGAAACGCTGTGTTTGAAATCTCACAGAGGAAGAATTCTCCCTTTCTTCAGAAAGGGAGAAGATTTCGTCGCTGCCACTTCTTCGTGCAGAAATATACGCTCACGTACAGCAAAGAAACTTTCTTCGGACTAACACTCTGAATTTGATTAATTATCTCCGAATTTTATCAGAGGCAGTTTCAGTTCTAAAGCATCAGAAAAGAAGGCAAAACATTTGCAGACTTTTAAACTCCTGTTTTTCCTTCAGAATTCGACCACAGGGGACGAACTCCCTCCGTTCTCACATCTCATACATCCCCAAAACACACAAAGTGACACTGATATTTGACCCGAGAATGAAACAAGAACGACACTGACACTCCAGCTAGACACGCAGCGACCAACAACCACTAGAACTCACTCACCCATGGACAGACACGACACTGCTCATCTTCTTCTCCTGGTTGCAAGGAAATGAGACTCTTCTTCAATCTTCAGTCGACCTCCTCCATCTTGCTCTCCTCGGCGCCCTCCTCCTCCAGCGCGGGCATGTCGGCATCCTCCTCCTCGGCATCCTGATCATCGATGTTGAGGCCGAGCTTGAGCATGCGGTGGATCCTGGCGGCGAAGGTGTTGGGGTCGTCGAGGCTGAAGCCGGAGGTGAGCAGCGCCGTCTCGAAGAGCAGCATCACGAGGTCCTTGACGGACTTGTCGTTCTTGTCGGCGTCGGCGCGCTTGCGGAGCTCCTCCATGATGCCGTTCTCCGGGTTGATCTCCATCGTCTTCTTGGAGGACATGTATGCGCCCATGCTGCTGTCCCTCAGCGCCTGCGCCTTCATGATCCGCTCCATGTTGGCCGTCCACCCGTACTCGCCGGTCACCAGGCAGCACGGCGAGTCCACGATGCGGTCGGATACGACCACCTTCTCCACCTTGTCGCCCAGGATGTCCTTGATGATCTTGCAGAGGCCCTCGAACGCCGCCTTTTTTTCTTCCTTGCGCTTCTTCTCCTCCTCGGTCTCCTCGTCGAGCTTGAGGCCCTCCTTGGTGGCGGAGACGAGCTTCTTGCCGTCGTACTCCTTGAGCTGCCCCACGGCGTACTCGTCGATGGCGTCCACCATGAAGAGCACCTCGTAGCCGCGCTTCTTGAGGCGCTCCAGGAAGGGCGAGTTCTCCACGGCCTTGCGGCTCTCGCCGGTGATGTAGTAGATGTCCTTCTGGCCCTCCTTCATCCGGGTGACGTAGTCCTTGAGGCTGGTGAGCTCGTCGCCGCTCTTGGTCGAGTGATACCGGAGCAGGTCGGCGAGCTTGGCTCGGTTCTGGGAGTCCTCGTGCACGCCCAGCTTGAGGTTCTTGGAGAATGCCTCGTAGAACTTGGCGTAGTCCTCCTTGTTCTCGGCGATCTCGAAGAAGAGCTCGATGCACTTCTTGACGAGGTTCTTGCGGATGACCTTGAGGATCTTGTTCTGCTGCAGCGTCTCGCGGGAGATGTTGAGGGGGAGGTCGTCCGAGTCGACGACGCCCTTGACGAAGCCCAGCCACTCCGGGATGAGCTCCTCGCAGTTGTCCATGATGAAGACGCGGCGCACGTAGAGCTTGATGTTGTTCATCTTCTTGCGGGTGTCGAAGAGGTCGAAGGGGGCGCGGCGGGGCACGAAGAGCACCGCCTTGAACTCCAGCTGCCCCTCCACCGAGAAGTGCTTCACGGCGAGGTGGTCCTCCCAGTCGTTGGTGATGCTCTTGTAGAAGGACGCGTACTCCTCCTTGCTGATCTCCTCCGGCTTGCGCAGCCAGATGGGCTTCTGCTTGTTGATCTGCGCCCACTCGTGGCTCACCTCCTTCACCTTCTTCGTCTTCTTCTTGCTCTCGTCCTTGTCCTTGTCATCGTCGACCTCCTCGACCTCGCCTTCCTTCTTCTCCTCGGAAGCGTCTTCGTCTTCGTCGTCGCTGATCTCCTTCTCGGTGGTCTTCTCGGTCCAGAGGTAGATGGGGTAGCTGATGAACTCCGAGTGCTTCTTGACGAGGTCCTTGAGGCGGCGCTCCTCGAGGTACTCGAGCTGGTCGTCCTTGAGGAAGAGCGTGATCTTGGTGCCGCGGCCGAGCCGCTCGCCCTCCGTGTCGAGGGTGACGGTGAAGGAGCCGCCGGCCTGCGACTCCCACACGTACTGCTCGTCGTCGTTGTGCTTGGTGGTGACCACCACCTTGTCGGCGACGAGGTAGGCCGAGTAGAAGCCGACCCCGAACTGGCCGATCATGCTCACGTCCGCGCCCGCCTGCAGCGCCTCCATGAACTCCTTGGTGCCCGAGCGCGCGATGGTGCCCAGGTTGTTCACAAGGTCTGCGGCCACGGCAAACAATCATAAGAGATTTGGTCATCGTCATCAGATCAGAGGCAAATGGAAGTTCAGTCTGAAACTCTAGATTAGTTGTCGTCAGACATTCAGACATTCAGCAACGACTGAACATTTAAATTCAGGCAGACATTCAGCAACGATGACACCTCTAAATTCAGGCAGACATTCAGCAACGATGACACATCTAAATTCAGACAGACATTCAGGGATTCAGCAACAATAGCACATAATGAATTCAGCCACCATCCATGATTGATGGATTGAGAGTGGAAGAGGATGCGGCCATAGATAGATAGATAGATGGATACCTGACTTGGTCATGCCGACGCCGCTGTCGATGATGGAGAGCGTCTTGTTGGCCTTGTCGGGGACGAGGCGGATGAAGAGCTCCGGCTGCGCGTCGAGCTTGCTCTTGTCTGTCAGGCTCTCGAACCGGATCTTGTCAAGCGCCTGCAAGCAAAGCATCATTGGGTGTGAGCAAATCAAGCAACAAATGAATCATCTCTGACTCTGACGACGAACGAACAGACAAGGCAGAGAAGCAGAGGAAACAGAGCAAGGAAGGAACAGACAGAGGAGGAAGGAAGGAAGAGAGGAGAACATACGTCTGACGAGTTTGATATGAGCTCGCGGAGGAAGATCTCCTTGTTGGAGTAGAAGGTGTTGATGATGAGCGAGAGCAGCTGGTTGATCTCCGCCTGGAACGCGAAGGTCTCCGTCTCCATCTGCACGTCCGACGCCATTGCCGTCTCCGCTGCCACTTCTCGAAGGGAAATTGGGGGAAGATGGCTGGGTGGGCTGCTGATTCCTCGGCCGATTCGCTGCGTTGATTGCTCTGATCGCTTGCTTGTCGCGCTGCGGGAAGAGGTTTGGGGACAGACAGATTGACGAACAGGTGGCGGGCGGGAGGATTTATACCCCGGAGATGGGATCGCTAGGGGCCTTCGCAGGTGTTCTGGTGCCTTCCACGGATTACCGGCACGAGCTCCGGCGCGCGTTCGCGGGCGTTCCCGAAGCTTCTTGTGGTCTCTCCCCCCTCCCGCTCCGTTGGTGCGGAGAGCGGCGAGGCGGTCGCCTTGGCCTGCCCGAGCCTTGTCCCGAAGCTTCTACATACTACAATGGACCTTAGCAGAAATGGGGAGGCTGCTATATCTCGCTTGTACGCACGCGTATGGGCCGGCCCAGGATGCCCAAACCAGAAAGCAAAAGTGAATAGGTGGTAGAGGGTGTGTGTGTTGCTGTGTCAAATTGAGATTGTGTGGGCGTTCGCTCAAGTTCGACGCCATCAAGAATCATCATTGGACGGATGCCCACCCCTCAAAAATAAAAAATAAAACCATTGGATGGATGCCCGGGCGTTGAGAAGGCGGGGCGCTCTTGGATGCGGAGAGAACAATGCCAAAGAGAACTCGGCAAATGACCTCGTAAGTTCGGGTTTCTATCGGGGCTTCCTTTAATTTCTTGCCGCTTTCTACGCGAGCATCTTGTAAAATACATGGGTAACTTATGTTAAACATAAGACAAGCGTTTTTACAATGCGTGATGAAACTATTTTTAATATGGCATGCATTTTCTATATACACATGGACCATTTTAATATGAGATTAACATGTTTTCGTACATTACAAGCATCCGTTAAGTTCATGAAAATTTTTTGAGACATGATGAACACATTATAAGTTCACGATGAACATTCTTAACACACCATTTAAGTACATTCTTTAAGACAATTTGAACATTTTTAATACACGTGTCAACATTTTGTCAAGACAAGATGACTTGAACGTTTTTACTTTAACATCTTTCTACATTATTGTTCGTGATGTTCATCGATTTCAATAGAAACACAAAAAAGTGTTCATGATGCTTTTATAAAGGTTCGTGATGTTCATTGATTTCAATAGAAACATGAATTATTGTTCATGATATTTCTTAATGTTCATTGATTCGAATTAGTGTTCATTTAAATGTTCGTGATCTTCATTGATTTCAATAGAAACACGAATTAGTGTTGATGAAATTTTTAAAAAATGCTAAAAAAGGAAAAAAATATGTTCGTGAATTTCAAAATTTGTTCCCACATTTCAAAAAAACTTCGCCAGTTCAGAAAATGTCTCCGATTCAAAAATAATGAATTCAGAAAAGTGTTCATGCATATGAAAAAAAGTTCATCAAACAAAGTGTTCATGATTTTAAAAAATTGTACGCCGATTTCAAAAATATTCACGAGTTCAAAAAAATGTTTGCAATTTCAGAAAAAACATTCATGAATTTGTAAAGAAGTTCATGAATTCAAAAAATGTTCATGATTTCGAAAAATATTTGAAAAACTTGAAAAAATGTTCATGATTTAAAATCAAGTGATCAAGAATTTGAAAAAGTACTCATGATTTTAAAACAAATGTTCACAAATGACGCATTACAAGTCCTTAGTATGAGAATCATATTCGAGGAAGAGACACACAAGGATTCTCGAAGAGAAAGGAGCTGCTCTAGAGGATCTAATCCTCAACGAAGAGCCAGGCGCTGAATTTGAGATCATCAAGGCATTCAAACCAATCGGTTATTGCCGGTGTCTTTTCTTCTTTTCAACAAAATTCCCTTTCCTTCTCGTGTTGGCGGCGCCGCCGATTCGCCCCACCTTCGATGGCCTTTGGGCCGTGGAGGTGCGGAGGACCCCCTCCCCCCCCGCCCCCGCCGCGCTACGAGAGGGACCCCGTTCTCTTTTTTGTTAGATACAACATCTTGGTTGGGGCTGTGTGGTGGTGATGATGTCCCTTAGTAGGAATAATGTTTCCCACGTCCTATCCCCCGCCCCAATGGTGCGAATAACATCGTCGGAGGATGTGTGGAGGTGTGTCTCCGCTGGACCTCACGGATTCGGTCGGTGTTAGTCTTCGATGGATCTGTTTGGATCTAGTTCATCTTCGATCTACAACTCTCTTCATCGGCGATGATTACTGCTCTGATGCGATGGTCCTTTGGGGCCTTAGCACGACGACTACCCCACTGTCTACTACAAAAAGATTTGCCCGGCTTCAGTGAGGGAGTGGGGATGACGGCGGCGCGCCTTCAGCACACTCGAGTGCTTATAGTCGTCGCTAGATGGTCCATGTACTTGGTTGTGATTTTAATTACCTCTAGTGTTCTTTGTATGACATGATTGATGAATAGATTGAAAAATTTTCTCGCAAAAGAAAGGCATTCAAACCAAGCGAAGAATGCACTCCTACAAAAGGATCTAATTATTTTTACCTGATTCCTATCAAATCTCAATGCCCGTAATGATGCACACTGTTGCCCACCATTTGTGTGGAGACCATCTCAATTATCACCATCTCCCAAACTGGATTTTGTTTTCTAAAATTTAGGTTAAACCAGGTACATATTTTATTTTTTTAAAGTAAAATGTGAAAAGTTTGCATGGAAAACGATTTTTGAAAAAAAAAGGAGCAAATGGTGGTAGATTGGACAAATCGTGCTCAAGAAGTTTTTGGGCCAACAATAATGCCTAGTAGATCAAAAGTTGACTCCGGAGATGGGCCCAGGCAAAGAGTGGGCTTTCAAGGTTCCGCTAGGGTTTAACGCCCTCGACGCCGCCGCACGCTCCGAAGGAGAAGAAAAGAAATGGCATCCTTGGCCCGCGCCGCCGCCACCGCCGCCAGAGCGGCCCTCCGCCCGGCGCCCCTCGCCGGCCGGGGCCTCGGCCTCGGCTCCTCCCTGCCGTCTTCCTCCCCCGCACGGGCCGCCCGAATCCTCCGCAGGTATGCTGTCCAGTAGTCAGTAGATGAGTGGATCGATGGGCGTGGCTGTGTGTGTGACATCGAGGTTTCCTGCAGGTCGGCGGTGGCGGGGCTGGAGACGCTGCTGCCCCTGCACACGGCGGTGGCGTCGGCGCGCCTCAAGTCCTGCATCGCCGTCGACTCCACCTGCTGGTGCTCCCTCTCCCAAGGTACCAAACCCGCGCGGCGCCTTATCCACCCCCCTTTCAGTTTTTCTGGTTATCCACATTTGCACTAGTTGAATGTGTCAGCCTCAGATTAATTTATATATCCACCAAGAACAACCCTGTAAAATCCTGGAGTTTGACAGTTACAACTGAGTACAATGTTGAGCGGTGTGTGGTATTACATTCCGATGGGGAATAGCTGTTATCGACATGCAAACCTGCACACAAGAGAGTGAATCCTGTTGATGCTACATGGTTTATGAGGTTCGATATGGAAATGCGGTGTTGCTGTGGAGGGATTCAGTTACTGACATGCATAATAGTTGAATATACGGCGGTGAGAAGTATTGTTCATTCTTAGTCGAGACTAAATTGCCAAGTTTGTAAACCTTTATATCTGTGAGTGATATATAATGATCCCTTACCCTATAATGATAAGATTCTAGAACACCTTGAGGCTAGCTGTTCGTTAATACCTGCTGGTTGTTACTATCGCTCTTTTTTATGAAGGCAGTTAGTATTTAACATCTATCGTTTCAGCGCCAAGCGACCAAACAATGTTTTGTTTCTGGTCAGTTAGGATGATTCGTCCGCTTCTATCCATTGTCCTCAACTAATTCCGTGTATTAGTTCATGTTTGGTTAATTTTATAGTATGTGGGACCATGTGTTTTCTTTGCTTGACTTTATCTATCAGTGACAGCATATTCATGGCACTATGCAGTTTTAGTAAGCTGTGTGCTTCATAGTAGAAAAATCAATTCAAAATGTTGTACTTCTTGATCTTCATAAGTCTGAACAGTTAAGGATCGATGAAGAATGAACTTGATTGGCTTAGTTTTCCCAATTGCAGTAGTGTCAGATCCTTGGTTTTCATGATCTAGATACCTGTATATTTCATATCTTTTTACTTGACGATTTTTGTCATATTTCTTGGAACGGATCCATGGGCACCTTACACTTTGGATTTGAGCGAGTAGTTTTTGGTTGTTGTGATATCCGGATGGTTACCTAAGAATATCCATTTTGTATCACTTTACCTAGAGACAACACCAAAAGTAACATCTGCAACCCTTTGTGTGTTTCCTCATTCACATAGTTAATTTTACTTTTCCTACCACCTGTCCCCTCCTAACAGTTCTCACCATGCTCTCTCTTGTACTTCACCCAATCACTCCCCAACTAGAATTCCAGGTGACATGGCAGGAAAACGGTAGCCTACGTAGCCTATGTTATATACTGAGGTTGACGAGCTATATGGCATGTTTACATTAAGAATTTTGCCATGGTAGAGTAGTAATTGTGATGTTCCTGGGCTCCATCAAACAAATATGTCATCCTGTCCCGGCAGCAAGGATAGTATTTTCAAGTCTTATGCCCCCAAATGTAGTTCTCAGTAATGCAGGTCACTCGTTTAACTTTTGACAGCTGTTTCTCTTTTGGTGTCAGTAATGCATATAAGATGCTGCTAGTTTTGTGTGTCAGTAATACATACTCCTTTATTCAACCAGGAAATATCAAATTGATCAATTAATGCTACTAAGTGAATTGAAATGGTTATTGTCCATTGTTTCCTTTTGAAAAGGATTGGGGTATTTATCTATTGACTATGGTTGTTATAGGTTTTAAAAAGCGCGTCTGATCATGGTTAGGAGCTGTGCAGCTGAGAAGTGAAGACACCGAGTTAGTGCATTTGTTTGCTGATAGTTCTTAGACATGTGTCCCATCTATTTTGCCATTGCTCTCGATGAATGTACTCTTAACAAAATAATGCATACTGTTTTTTGTGTGTCATATACTGAATATTGTGGTCTTGCTTGGCAGACCAGAGTCCTTTTATTCAACCAGTAATGCATATCAAAATGTTAGTTTTGTGTGCCAGTAATAACATATTGAATATTGACATCTTGCTTGGTAGACTAGACTCCTATACAGCGAGGAAATATCGAATTGATCATGTCTAGTTACTAAGTGAGTTGAACATGAGATGTTTGTGGTTGGCACCAAGTGAATTGAAATGCTTATTCTCCGTTTTTTCTTATCGGAAAGGATGGGGTATTTATCTATTGACTATGGTTGTTATAGGTTTTAAAAAGCGCATCTGATCATGGTTAGGAGCTGCACAGCTGAGAAGTGAAGACACCGAGTTAAAAACAAAGTGCATCTGTTTGCCGATAGTGCCTAGAATATGTATCACATCTATTTTGCCATTGCTCTCAGTGAATGTACTCTTATAACAAAATAATGGAGCATGCCACAAGTTGCCCCCTTGTCTCTGGGACATTGTTTTTTTGTTGAGCCTGGAAAAACCTTGGAAGGATGTCATATTTTTGCTTCTTAACGCGATGTGTTGTGTATTGCGTCATCTATTCTTGTCCTGACCTGTTCTTACATTTCGTGATATAGGATATGCTTTGCCTTTGTGACAAAGAGCTGCCCCCGAAGAAACCAATGAACATTAAGGATCACAGACATTTCGGGCTGTAATAATTAGATACTTGCAAACTGACAGTGGCACAGTGCATCCAGACCTGTTTAATGATTATATAATGTGATTCCTCCATGTTTTGGAGGAAGTTTGTTTGATGCTGAAAGTTTACGCCCTGTGTGTTTTCTGCGGCTCTTGCTTTGTTATGCATCCCTTGAGCCTTTTTCTTGTGATATTTGAAACTGGGTTCGTGTGGATTGGCACAAAACGTTTGTAGTTCAGGTCAGGAGCCCTTTATGGTTATGGAGAAATCATAGATTTGTCATTTTTCCATATGTCTTGTTTGTTTAAAATGTGCGTCCTTGGCTCTATATATGATTAGTTGTATGTGTGTTTATTCTTTGAGGTTTCAGTTGCTTGTTACTTTGAGGGAGTGACACATTTAACATTTTATAACAGGCCTGGAAGGCTTCAAACAGATTGTGCCAACTGATTGTTTAACCAACTGTTATTGTAAGATTTCTCTAAAAAAGTGTAGTAAAGACTAGGGCGTGTCACCTGACCGGCACTGGCTGAGTTGCCGATGGAGCCTAGTCCTCTTGGCTGGGCGGCGGCGTGGTCGTCCTTGCTTTCTATGATGGCAGATTTTCTTGACACTGATGTTGCTCCGGATGGTGATGGTGTTCTCATCATGCTCTCGTTGCATGTGAACATGGCGTGCGCGCACACATGTGATCTGAAAACCGAGTGACACATGCCAATGAAAAACTGCGAAAAATCATAAACATGGCACACACATGTACTAGTAGCGATTGTGTGAAAACCAAAATGGTGAATGCCAAGGAAATTGAAAGAACCATGAACATGGCTGGCTAAAACCAACAAACAAATGCTAAGGAAAACCGGAAAACCATGAAAATGGCGCGCACATGGCGTGGCTCATCTGGAAACCAGAAGATATAGTCCAAGAAAAAACCCGAAAAACCAAACGAACAACCTTGCAACACGAGATCTTTAGGCTTTGCTCCTAGCCATGCTGGAGTGTGCCTGCCACTCAATTCTTATAGTTATCACGTCACATGCATCCCAATCAAGACACATACAGGAAACACATCGCACATATATAAGAAAACTGATATTTTTATTCATCACAACAAAGGGACCTAAAAGTCCGGGTGGCTACATAGGATCTTCCGGATGAGAAAGGACAACGATCCCATCTTCTTATTTGAAATGAGAAACAAACGCCGAAAATAAGAACATTAGCTGTTGTTGCTTAGAGCGGGCGCACGTAGACACCAAGCGCATCGAGATATATCCCACTACGCCCGAAGAAGCCCACTATGCTGCTATTGTTTTCCACAGGTATGGTGAAAGGGGTTCCATTCGCTTCTCCGAAAGGCCCATAAGCCTTCACATTGGTGATGAATTTCAGTGACATTATTATGTTGTGTTGGTCTGCGTCATAAATGCCGTATGTTCCAGAAACTTCCTTCACAAACTCAGAAGCCCCGAGTACGATCTGCATAGCATGCAAAAGAAAAAAGAAGTGTTGAGTTGCTTACACATGGAATTGAGAAAATCAGATTAAAATTAATTCGGAGATCGAACCGTGTTCGGATTTCCTCCGGATCCTCCCCAGGGTCCACTTGTGTGCTTCTGGCCAGCTTGGTCAACATAAGAAAATTTGATTGAATCAATAATCGAGCCGCTGCTAACTGTGATGCTCTCTAGACGCCTTGGTGCCTCAACGATGTCTTTATCTGACCCTCCACTTCCACCCCATGGCCCAAGCTTTGTGAGAAGGCTCTACAAGATATAATAATCATGTGATGTTTGTTTAAATTAAAAGGATCGGCGTGATCAAAAGTCAACAAATGTTTCTATGGAGAGAAATAGCAATATGTTTTAATTAAAAATAAATAAATAAGTAACTATTTCTATGGATATTCATCTCACCGGCGAGCCTTTCAGCACTGGACAGAACGCGTGGACAGTGAGTTCTATGATGTTACCGTCGCTCCTCTGCTCATGGAACTTTTTGTATATGACACCGTTTGCCATTGCGAACTGTCCTGTGCCACCAACAATAGCCCACTCACCTTCCTCAACAGATATCCCCATCACCTGAAGCGTTGACCCCTTAAACCTGTATCATGTCCACAGATGGTCGGCAACTGTATCATGCACTGAAATATGCAACACCACCTAATAATAGAATCAAATGTAGCTTAACTAATCCACATGAAGATGCATTTCTTGGCAAAGGTATATAACCGTGCATTTATATTTTTGTTGACAGCTAATATAAGGTATATATAACCATATACTCCCTCCGTCCTAAAATTCTTGTCTTAGATTTGTTTAGATACGGATGTATCAAGTACATCCGTATCTAGACAAATCTAAGATAAGAATTTTAAGACGGAGGGAGTATGAAACTGAAAGCATATGTGTAGGTACCTTTCAACTTCAAAGGTTATGCTGAAGGTGTTCTGCCAGTTACCGGCATAGATATGCAGGCCATGTGCACGTGCAACGACGGTGGCACCGGGGCTAGGGCTATCACATATCGCCCAGTTGTTAACAGCCGTCTGACCCAAACCGGTACTAGCATTCGGGTCTATTACGGTGGACTGGGTCTGGTTTGCGCCGAGGGAAGTGTGGAACAGGTACAGACTGCGGAAGTTGAGCTCGTTGCTCTCCACGAACGCGGCGCGGGGAGTGATCTGGAAATTGGAGGGGTTCGCCATGGCGGAGTTGGGTGTGGCTCAACGGATGGTATAGGCTTATGAGATAGTAGGTCGCTGTGTGTGAGAACTCGAAGGTTGGGAGTGGTATTTATAGATCGCTAGCATCCCACGCATCTCGCATACTCCATGGCAATGTGCATCACGAACACCATAGCATCCACATAGAAAGGAATCGTTGAACAATGGGATAATCTATGATATTGTCCACCGCCAAGCCAGAGAATCGGTGCTGACTCAGGCTTGTGTATCACGAGCACCTGTCTCACCGGCAAGCAAATCACTGGATCTCAGATACACCGGCAGTAATAAATGAAGGTATGGGTAACGCTTCACGTTGTATAACCGAAGACGGACGTACACCTTGTGCATCACAACTAGGTAAGATCTTCACTCTGCTCAAGGCTCATGGAAGTAAACAAATAGAGGATATAAATCCATGTGCATGGACGTGATCATCTGTGCCTCGGGATATTTTTCATTGGGCTGGTTAGGGCATCTCCAAACCAGCAAAACAGATATCGCATCTGTCTGCGGACACGTATGTGGAAACTGGCCATCCAAAACTATCCGTATACATCTGATCTCAACTTTTTTTTAAATTCCGCACACTCAAATAGCTGCATACATAGTTTAGAATAGTTCGAATGTTTAAATGCAGCAATAGTTTTAATTTAAAAAAGTTCAAATATTATACTCCAACATTGTTGCCTCCTTTAACCGTCCACAGGTGATCAATTAGATCTTCCTTCAGTTACTTGTGAGTTGCTCGATGCCGAATTTGTCGATGCATTTGAACAAACTCTTCAAATATGGCTGGATTCTGGTCTGGAAGTTCGTTAAGATCACACATATTCTCAAACTCAATACTTGCGGCAGCATACTGATAACCCACAAGTATAGGGGATCGTTTGTAGCCTTCTTTGATAAATAAGAGTGTCGAACCCAATATGGAGCTAAAGGTAGAACAAGTATTCCCTCAAATTCTATCGACCAGCGATACAACTCTACGCACACTTGACATTTGCTTTACCTAAGACAAGTATGAACCTATTTTACAAGAATAAAACTACGAGTACGTTGTGAGAATAGAACTACGAGTAAATTGTAAGGTAATAAAAGTGGATATCTTTTGTCAACAAGAAAGTCATTTGTCCCTAGGCAATCGATAACAAATACCGGTAATCATTCTTGTAATTTTATATGAGGAAGAGGCATGAGCTAACATACTTTCTCTACTTGAATCTATGCACTTATGATTGGACCCCTAGCAAGCATCTGCAACTACTAAAAATCATTAAGGTCGTGAAACCCAACCATATCATTAAGTATCAAGTCCTCTTTATCCCATACGCAACAATCCACCTACTCGGGTTTAAGCTTCTGTCACTCTCGCAACCCACCTTAAGCAAATCATGAACGTATTGCAACACCCTATAGCGGGGACCCTCATGTAGACCAAACTCATAACTCAAATATTCTCCTCCACGATCAGATCGTAGAAACTTTATTTTCTTGTTATGATGATTTTCAACTTCACTCTGAAATTCTTTAAACTTTTCAAATGTTTCAGACTTGTGTTTCATTAAGTAGATATACCCATATCTGCTCAAATCATCTGTGAAGGTGAGAAAATAACGATATCCGCCACGAGCTTCAATATTCATCGGACCACATACATCCGTATGTATGATTTCCAACAAATCTGTTGCTCTCTCCATAGTACCGGAGAACGGTGTTTTAGTCATCTTGCCCATGAGGCACGGTTCGCTAGTGCCAAGTGATTCATAATCAAGTGACTCCAAAAGTCCATCAGTATGGAGTTTCTTCATGCGCTTTACACCGATATGACCTAAACGGCAGTGCCACAAATAAGTTGCACTATCATTATCAACTCTGCATCTTTTGGTTTCAACATTATGAATATGTGTATCACTACTATCGAGATTCATCAAAAATAGACCATTCTTCAAGGGTGCATGACCATAAAAGATGTTACTCATATAAATAGAACAATCATTATTCTCTGATTTAAATGAATAACCGTCTCGCATCAAACAAGATCCAGATATAACGTTCATGCTCAACGCTGGCACCAAATAACAATTATTTAGGTCTAAAACTAATCCCGAAGGTAGATGTAGAGGTAGCGTGCCGACCGCGATCACATCGACTTTGGAACCATTTCCCACGCGCATCGTCACCTCGTCCTTTGCTAGTGTCCGCTTAATCTGTAGTCCCTGTTTCGAGTTGCAAATATTAGCAACAGAACCAGTATCAAATACCCAGGTACTACTGCGAGCTCTAGTAAGGTACACATCAATAACATGTATATCACATATACCTTTGTTCACCTTGCCATCCTTCTTATTCGCCAAATACTTGGGGCAGTTCCGCTTCCAGTGACCAGTCTGCTTGCAGTAGAAGCACTCAGTTTCAGGCTTTGGTCCAGATCTGGGTTTCTTCTCCTGAGCAGCAACTTGTTTGATGTTCTTCTTGAAGTTCCCCTTCTTTTCCCCTTTGCCCTTTTTCTTGAAACTAGTGGTCTTGTTGACCATCAACACTTGATGCTCCTTCTTGATTTCTACCTCCGCAGCCTTTAGCATTGCGAAGAGCTCGGGAATTGTCTTATCCATCCCTTGCATATTATAGTTCATCACGAAGCCCTTGTAGCTTGGTGGAAGTGATTGGAGAATTCTGTCAATGACGCTATCATCCGGAAGATTAACTCCCAGTTGAATCAAGTGATTACAATACCCAGACATCTTGAGTATATGCTCACTGACAGAACTGTTCTCCTCCATCTTGCAGCTATAGAACTTATTGGAGACTTCATGTCTCTCAATCCGGGCATTCTGTTAGAATATTAACTTCAACTCCTGGAACATCTCATATGCCCCATGACGTTCAAAACGTCGTTGAAGTCCCGGTTCTAAGCCGTAAAGCCTGACACACTGAACTATCGAGTAGTCATCAGCTTTGCTCTGCCAGACGTTCATAACATCTGGTGTTGCTCCTGCAGCAGGCCTGGCGCCCAGCGGTGCTTCCAGGACGTAACTCTTCTGTGCAGCAATAAGGATAATCCTCAAGTTACGGACCCAGTCCGTGTAATTGCTACCATCATCTTTCAACTTTGCTTTCTCAAGGAACGCATTAAAATTCAACGGAACAACAGCACGGGCCATCTATCTACAATCAAACATAAACAAGCAAGATACTATCAGGTACTAAGTTCATGATAAATTTAAGTTCAATTAATCATATTACTTAAGAACTCCCACTTAGATAGACATCCCTCTAGTCTTCTAAGTGATCACGTGATCCATATCAACTAAAACATGTCCGATCATCACGTGAGATGGAGTAGTTTCAATGGTGAACATCACTATGTTGATCATATCTACTATATGATTCACGCTCGACCTTTCGGTCTCCGTGTTCCGAGGCCATATCTGTATATACTTGGCTCGTCAAGTATAACCTGAGTATTCCACGTGTGCAACTGTTTTGCACCCGTTGTATTTGAACGTAGAGCCTATCACACCCAATCATCACGTGGTGTCTCAGCACGAAGAACTTTCGCAACGGTGCATACTCAGGGAGAACACTTCTTGATAATTAGTGAGGGATCATCTTAAAATGCTACCGTCAATCAAAGCAAGATAAGATGCATAAAAGATAAACATCACATGAAATCAATATAAGTGATATGATATGGCCATCATCATCTTGTGCTTGTGATCTTCATCTTCGAAGCACCGTCATGATCACTATCGTCACCGACGCGACACCTTGATCTCCATCATAGCATCGTTGTCGTCTCGCCAAACTTATGCTTCTACGACTATCGCTACCGCTTAGTGATAAAGTAAAGCATTACATGGCGATTGCATTGCATACAATAAAGCGACAACCATATGGCTCCTGCCAGTTGCCGATAACTCGGTTATAAAACATGATCATCTCATACAATAAAATTTAGCATCATGTCTTTTCCATATCACATCACAACATGCCCTGCAAAAACAAGTTAGACGTCATCTACTTTGTTTGTTGCAAGTTTTACGTGGCTGCTACTGGGCTTAGTAAGAACCGTTCTTACCTACGCATCAAAACCACAACGATAGTTTGTCAAATAGACTCCATTTTAACCTTCTCAAGGACCGGGCGTAGCCATACTTGGTTCAACTAAAGTTGGAGAAACTGACACCCGCCAGCCACCTGTGTGCAAAGCACGGCGGTAGAACCAGTCTCGCGTAAGCGTACGCGTAATGTCGGTCCGGGCCGCTTCATCCAACAATACCGCCGAACCAAAGTATGACATGCTGGTAGGCAGTATGACTTATATCGTCCACAACTCACTTGCGTTCTACTCGTGCATATAACATCAAACCATAAAAACCTAGGCTCGGATACCACTGTTGGGGAACATAGTAATTTCAAAAAATTTCCTATGCACACGCAAGATCATGGTGATGCATAGCAACAAGAGGGGAGAGTGCTATCTACGTACCCTCGTAGACCGAAGCGGAAGCGTTGACACAACATAGAGGAAGTAGTCGTACGTCTTCCCGATCCGACCGATCCAAGCACCGTTACTCCGGCACCTCCGAGTTCTTGGTACACGTTCAGCTCGATGACGCGCCCCTAGCTCCGATCCAGCAAAGCTTCGGGGAGGAGTTCCGTCAGCACGACGGCGTGGTGACAATCTTGATGATCTACCGGCGCAGGGCTTCGCCTAAGCGCTGCAACGATATGTTCGAGGTGGAATATGGTGGAGGGGGGCACCGCACACGGCTAAGGAACGATCACGAAGATCAACTTGTGTGTCCTAGGGTGCCCCCCTGCCCCCGTATATAAAGGATCCAAGGGGGGGTGCGGCCGGCCCTATGGTGGCGCGCAGGAGGAGTCCTACTCCTACCGGGAGTAGGACTCCCCTCCCGTTCCTTGTCCAACTAGGAGAGGTGGAGGGTGAATAGGAAAGGGGGGGCGCCGCCCCTCCCTCCTTGTCCAATTCGGACTAGGGGGAGAGGGGGCACGCGGCCTGCCCTGGCAGCCCCTTCCTCTTCTCCACATTAGGCCCATGAGGCCCATTAACCCCCCGGGGGGTTCCGGTAACCCCCCGGTGCTCCGTTTTTATCCGATACTTTTCCGGAACCCTTCCGGTGTCCGAATATAGTCATCTAATATATCAATCTTTATGTCTCGACCATTTCGAGACTCCTCGTCATGTCCGTGATCACATCCGGGACTCCGAACAACCTTCGGTACATCAAAATGCATAAACTCATAATAACTGTCATCGTAACGTTAAGCGTGCGGACCCTACGGTTCGAGAACAATGTAGACATGACCGAGACACGTCTCCGGTCAATAACCAATAGCGGGACCTGGATGCCCATATTGGCTCCTACATATTCTACGAAGATCTTTATCGGTCAGACCGCATAACAACATACGTTGTTCCCTTTGTCATCGGTATGTTACTTGCCCGAGATTCGATCGTCGGTATCCAATACCTAGTTCAATCTCGTTACCGGCAAGTCCCTTTAATCGTTCCGTAATACATCATCTCACAACTAACATATTAGTTGCAATGCTTGCAAGGCTTATGTGATGTGCATTACCGAGAGGGCCCAGAGATACCTCTCCGACAATCGAAGTGACAAATCCTAATCTCGAAATACGCCAACCCAACATGTACCTTTGGAGACACCTGTAGAGCTCCTTTATAATCACCCAGTTACGTTGTGACGTTTGGTAGCACACAAAGTGTTCCTCCGGTAAACGGGAGTTGCATAATCTCATAGTCAAAGGAACATGTATAAGTCATTGAAGAAAGCAATAGCAACATACTAAATGATCGGATGCTAAGCTAATGAAATGGGTCATGTCAATCAGATCATTCAACTAATGATGTGACCTCGTTAATCAAATAACAACTCTTTGTCTATGGTTAGGAAACATAACCATCTTTGATTAACGAGCTAGTCAAGTAGAGGCATACTAGTGACACTCTGTTTGTCTATGTATTCACACATGTATTATGTTTCCGGTTAATACAATTCTAGCATGAATAATAAACATTTATCATGAAATAAGGAAATAAATAATATCTTTATTATTGCCTCTAGGGCATATTTCCTTCAGTTACACCACTGCACAGAGGGGGAGAGAGTTGGTGTTGACGGTAGCAATATTGTTGATGTAGATTGCCGTCACGATCCTTGCCCCGGCGGCACTCCGGCGCCACCAGGAGAGAGGGGGAGAGAGCCGCCCTCCTCCTTCTTCTTCCTTGGCCTCCCCCCTAGATGGGAGGAGAGTTCCCCCTCTGGTCCATGGCCTCCATGGCGGCGGAGGGGCGGGAGCCCCTCCGAGATTGGATCTCCCTCTCTGTTCTCTTCTGTTTCGCGTTCCCCAGATATGGCCGAAAACCGATTCTTATATTTCCGGAGATCCATAACTCCGATTACGCTGAGATTTTAACACATTTTTTTCCGGATATAAGCTTCCTTGCCCCTAAAGTAGAGACCCAACCGACCTAAGAGGTGAGCACAAGACATCACCACGCGCCTGGGGCCTGGGGCGCGCCCTGGTTTATGTTGGGGGCTGTGGGCCCCAGTTTGCGTTGATTTCAAGTCTCAAAAATCACATATATTCCGAAATAATTCTTTGTAAATTTTTATCGCGTTTGGACTTCGTTTGGTATGGATTTTCTACGAAACAAAAAACATACAACAAACAGGAGCTGACACTGGGCACTGGATCAATAATTTAGTCCAATAAATAATATAAAAAGTTGCCAAAAGTATGTAAAAGTTGTATAATATTGGCATGAAACAATAAAAAATTATAGATACGACAGAGACGTATCGACATCCCCAAGCTTAATTCCTGCTCATCCTCGAGTAAGTAAATGATAAAAAAGATAATTTTTGATGTGGAATGCTACCTAGCATAAACTGGATCATATATCTAATCATGACATGAATATTAAGACATAAGTGATTCAAAGCAATAGTCTATAATTTGACATAAAGACATCAATACTCAGGCATCCCAACAAACAATCATGTCTTTCAAAATATCAACGCTAAAGAAAGCTATCCCTACGAAATCATATAGTCTTGTCATGCTTTGTCTTTTTAACACAAAGTATTTATCATGCACAACCCCGATGACAAGCCGAGTAATTGATTCATACTTTTTAACACGCTTCAGCTTTTTTAACCCTCACGCAATACATGAGCGCAAGCCATGGGTATATCACTACAGGTGGAATAAAGTATGATGATAGGGGTAAATATAGAGAAGACAAAAAACTAAGAAAGTCTCAGATCGATGTGGCTAACCAACGGGCTCACTACTAGGGAAAAGGCTAGCAGCAGCGCGGGTTTTAGACCTATCAGTAGCGCGGGGTGGTGCGCTACTGATAAGGCGCTACAGCTAACGTATAGCAGTAGCGTGCCTCCACCCACGCTACTGCTAAGTCGACTTAGTAGTAGCGAGTTCCAGGAGGAGCGCTGCTGGTAATTAGTTGTAGCGCTTCTCTCTGCCCGCGCTGCTACTATTATTTCGTATTTTATTTCTTTTTTATTTCATATTGTATTCGTACACCTTTACACAAGTTTTCATACAACAGGAATTTACAAATTGTTTTTACATCATAATGAGTTATTACATCACGGGGTGAAAGAACCGTGTAGACTAGTTTCAAGTGGACGAACATCCACTTGAAACTAATCCGCGGTTCTTTCACCCAATGATATAATAAATATCATCATCATCATCATATCATTAACAACTTATCATCATCATCATATCATTGGTCACTAGTCGTAATCACAAGTACTCCTCACATCTTCAACTCTAACACATTGTATCACATAATAAACATATTGTACCTCATAGGACCTACTACATTCTCTTAGGACCTACTATATTCTCTAAGGTAAAATAGAAAAAACAAGATAGCCCCTGACTCTCCATTATGGAGAATGCAGATTATCCTGTCTCCAATTCTTGCCTTTCGCTTAATGTTGCTTCCAAGTACCTCCTTACGAATGTCCAAACATTTTTTCCACTCTTTGATTAGCATGTGTTCACCGGTTTCAGAAATTCGATATGCACAGGTGAGATCCGTAGGATGACCTGGCTGTAGGTTCAGAACTTCAAGGCGACCATTGTAATACATCAGATGAGGCACACACTCCATCGGGATTTTCTGTTGAAAAACATAGTAATAACTTCGTAGTTAGCAATGATGTACTAGTTTTAGAAGTATGCAAAAGATGCACGGATGTCGTAATAGTAAAATATCTTACCAGGGTATCTCCATAGAAGTTATCGTGGTTCAACACGTGCACTAGTGGCACGTATTCACCATAATTTGGAGGAGTTCGATAATAGGTATTGTAATTCTAAAAAAAAGTACAATAAGAAATCCGATGATTTTTCTCCTTATAAGTTAATTCGGAGCCATCAGTTTAGTGGGTTTTGTCTACCATCTTCTGCACATTCTTTGAAGATTCAAAATAAGCTGTCAATGAAAATAAGCTCTCAACTATTTTGAAATAAACAGTGGCATCTCCACATGTGCTCTCAGACATCCGTAGGTACTCATTCCGCAAATCAGCAGTGATCCCATGTGCAAGCATCCGCAGTGCGGGCGTGCTCTTCTGGTAACCAGAGAACACAATCCTTCCCATGACTTCCTTCTTCAAGATGAAGTAGTCATCAAAGGACCCAACACCATGGTAGAGACAATCGAATACATTTTTGCGCATCCGAAAGCATCGGCAAAAATTGTCAGTGAAGAGGGTATCGGGGGTAAAGTAGTTGTCATCAGCATCAAATGGCCGTGCGCCCTGTTCCAGTTGAGCACTCGATGACCCTTGGTCGACCCCATGAGAGTGACACCTAGTCTCTGTATAGATAAGATGCACACAATCACGAATAGAACCGTCTGAGATGCACACAACCACAAATAGAATTGTCTGATAAAGTATAGAAAAATGACAAATGGCAACAGTAAAGGTATATGAGACTGAAACTATGTCTATGTCGGCGAACGGAGTGGACCGATCCGAAGATTATGCTGCCACTCATGTTCGGTAAAAACCTCTCTAGCCACCCTCTCCAACTGCATACACACTGCCTTGAACAGCGATTGATACTCCGTTCTATGCAGCGTATACCACATATGAAGTCAGTGGGTACAATAATAGATAACCTACATAGGAGAAGAGATTTTGCCATTTAAAACACAATTATTTCTACATAGACAAATCGACCATAGTAAGGCAGACGCTCTCACCCAAAATAGCGTCCTAATCGTATTTGGTATTCCATGAAGCCAATGACTGTATATATTGGTAACACTTGGGGTGGATACAAAATTGACGCTATTTGGATGACGGACCATGTAGAACACGCAAACTTGCATTGAAAGAAGAGGTCTTTGATTGTCTCGTCATGAGTTCAAAAGCTACACTTCTTTCTTCCTTGCCAGTTGCGTCTAGCGAGATTATCTTTAGTTAGCACAACTCCTCTCTGAAGATACAATATGAAAACCTTAACTTTCAGTGGCATCTTCGATTTCTGTATTAGTTAATTATTTTCCATTGGAATCTTGTATGATACATAGAGTTAACTGTGAAGGACCCAGATATAGTTAGATTGCAGCGAAACACTTCTCACCATTGTGTCAAGATAATCAAATCCAAATGGGATTGTAGATGTTTCCATGACACAAGGCGCGGGTAAATCAAATCCCTCCTAAATGATACATCAGGCGCGGAAGAGCTGAGAATATGAGCAAGAGTATCATTCTTATCGCGTACTATGTGGCACAGTGATGGATATTATTCCTGAAGAGTGGCTTTCCCTAGAAACGTATCTCAGAGCAACCCTTTATGAACGAATGATCCAAGCGAAAAATATGTTTCTTTACCGCCATCAGCCCAGCCCATAATGCGAGTCATCATGCTTTTAATATACCCAGGATATCGCTTTTTGGCCTAGATACTTGTTGAGTAGTAGAGTTTGTCAAACACCACCCTTAGTAAGTTGCTTGAATAGGCATTTACTATGTAAGACATCCATTTTTACCTGGAGGTTCTAAATACCTAAACCAGGACTTGACATTAAGCGAATTAAACATAAGATGTCTGTAGTTAGCACTAGTCCCAAGCTCAAACCAACAATTGATCATGTATAACTATTAAGTGAATTGATCATGAGATGTTTGTAGTTGGCACCAAGTGAATTGAAATGGTTATTCTCTGTTCTTTCTTATTGAAAAGGACGGGGTATTTATCTATTAACGACGGTGAGCATGCTTAGATTTGCTTCTCATATACACAGTACGTCTGGTTGCGTGGCGATGTCCATGTTAGGACTATGGACGTGTACGGTTATCAAGGCGAGATGATCTAGCTTACAAGAGTGATTTCTTCACTGAAAGTGGGGGCGACAGTATAGGCTCACTCAGGTTTGGTGGTGCTATTCAGCACAAGGCCTCGATCTCCGGAGTGCAAACTCTAGGTCTGATTTGCATATGTTATACCTGGCAATGGCGCTGTTATACATCATACCCTTGGTGGAGGAATTTCTTGGAGTTTCCTTGGACTTCTTCTTTGGGGTGAAAACCCAAGATCTAACCTTCATGGATGGATTTGGTGACTATGACACTTGTGTGTCATTTTCTTCCCAAAGGCATCATTTTTGAAGCACTATTCTCACGGTTCGGGTGCTGTCATCAGTGGTGGTTGATGTTGATGGTGCTGTTGTATGCTTAAGTTCGCTTAGACAGGTGTTTTGAGAGTTGTGATTTTTCTTTCTTTGCGCGCGCGCGTGTGTGTGTGTGTGTGTGTGTGTGTGTGTGTGTGTGTGTGTGTGTGTGTGTGTGTGTGTGTGTGTGTGTGTGTGTGTGTGTGTGTTAGTGTTGACTCTGTGCATCCTAGTCGTGCATAGGCCAAGCGTGTGCTCATAGTGATTGCATTATCTTGATGCAACATTATAAATCAATAAAACCCACTCTTCATCGAGAGAATATGTTAAGTGTTAACTATATATGGGTGTTACAACTGAGAAGTGAAGACACCGAGTTAAAAACGAAGTGCATTTGTTTGCTAATATTGTCTAGAACATACTAGGCATCTATTTTTCCGTTGCTCTCAATGTATGTACTCTTAACAAAATAATGGAGCATATGCCAGTTTTATGTGCCAGTAATAACATATTAAAATATCGAGGTCTTACTTGGTAGACTAGACTCCTATACAGCAAGGAATTATCGAATTGATCATGTATAGTGACTAAGTGAATTGAACATGAGATGTTTTAGTTGGCACCAAGTGAACTGAAATGCTATATTCTCCGTTTTTTCTCATCGGAAAGAATAGGGTATTGAAGCCTGCTTTGATACACCCCTTCGACAAATATATAAGGGCAGTATGATCATTTCATCAAACTATATACCAATATGCATATTGGACACCTATGAGGCATCGTACCCACTTCTTATTAAACTTCAAAAATTAACACGGGCGCCGTGAATCAGACTAAAGACCTCTTAGTCTAAGGAGAACAACACTAACCAACTAGGACATCCTAATGCTTGTGCATTTTTACTTCCTTTTTTTTTCTACTCCAATTCATGGATGGGCCGGCCCAATGTTCAAGCCGTCCTTTTATCACTATTTCTTTTTAGTTTTTTGTTTTTGTTTTTTCATTTTCATTTTTATTTTTTTCAAAAATGCTCACGCTTATAATATTTTGTTAAAAATTTCAGAAAATATTCGCTTTTTAAATTTTGTTCACAAAGTAGAAATATTCGCATTTAAAAACATTGTACAGATATGTAAAAAATTTGTTTGTTTAAATAGAAAAAATGCTCACATCAATATCATTAAATTTCTAAACATCCATTAAATAGAAAAAGGGTTCATTTATTGTTCATTTAAGCAGAAATGTTTGTTTAAATAGAAACATGCTCACATAAAAAACCCGAACACTTAAAAAGGTATTCATTTTTTGTTCCGGGCATCTATTAAATACAAAAATAAAAATGAAAATAAATCAACCAACGACCGGTTTATTGTCCATTTTTTGTTTCCTTTTCATTCTTGTTGTTTCGGTTTTCCGTTTTTGTACCTTTTCAGTTTCAAAAAAATCTTACATCAATACAATGGACCATAATTTTTCCACTCACAAGCATCACCATGCCAAGCATCCATGATAAATTTCATAGAGTTCTGACATTTTATGCATTTTGTAGGGATTTGCTGGTGAAAAACCCCTAAAACACTAGCCGAACGTGATGCAGTTCGTTCGATGTCCGAATTCCTTCAAATATTGCATGGAGGTCTGCGATGAGTATGCTCACATGATGGAAAAATTTGATGTCATTTCATACAAGGCAAGAAGCACACCCTGTTCAAAGGTGGTGGTTCGGGTAGGCTGATAGGGTAAGTCTAAATGCAATTTTCTCCACAAGAATAAAATGGACCCAAATTTTTTCCACACACTAGCATCACCATGGCAAGCATCCATGATAAATTTCATTGAGGTCTGACATTTTATGCATTTTCTATGGTTTTACGGACGAAAAAAAACCTAAGTAGTAGCTGGACGTGACGCAACTTGCGTTAGGTGTTCAAATTCCTTAAAATTTTGTATGGAGGCCTGCCATGAGCATGCCCACATGCTGACAAAATTTGGTGTCATCTCATGCATGGCAAGAAGCACACCATGTTCAAAGGTGGTGGTTCAGGTTGGCCGGTAGGGCAAGTCTGGATGCACTTTTTTTCACATCAATAAAATGGATGCAAATTTTTCCACACACTAGCATCACTATGCAAAGCATCCATGATAAATTTCATTGAGTTATGATATTTTATGCATTTTCGAGGTTTTTTCGGTGAAAGAAAAACCCTAATACACTAGCCGAACATGACACCACGTGCGTCCGGTGTCCGATTCCTTCAAATTTTAAAAGGAAGCCTGCCATGAGCATCCCCACATGCTAGCAAAATTTGGTGTCATTTCATGCATGGCAGACTTTTGCCATCTTTCATCACGTTCAAAGAGGTGGTTCGGGTAGGACGATAGCACAAGGCTTTTGTCATTTGCAATTTCTTTCATTATCAATCAACATGAACATTTTCTTATATCCGAATTATTTCTTGAGATTTGTTAACAATTTTAGAATTTCAAATCATGTATGTAAATTTATAAACATGAATACTTCTTACAAAATAGTTAATAAATTACAAAATATTGATGTTGTACACAAATTCCAAACCACGTACATTTTTTAAATTTATCACAGTTTTGAAACACCGATATTTATTAAATTTATGAAAAAACATTCGAAAGCGGGAACATTTTTTAAAATTCCAGGACATTTTTATAATTTATAAAAAATATTTGAAAACAACAACATTTTTTTTGTTACAAAGATATTTAAAATTATAAAGGAGGTATTAAAATTAATAATAAAGTTCAAACAGGAATAAAAATAATTTAACGAATTAAGTAAAAAACGATTTTTTTTATAGAAAAGAGTACACTCAGGCCTTGCCCAACTGGGCGACGACATCACTTCCGTCTGGTGCCTGTTGGGCCGGCCCAAGCATTCGCCGATTTGAGAGAGAGTTCATAAATTTTGAAAAAGAATGTTTATGAATTTTAAAGAAATTACGGGCTTTTATAAACCAATTGTAAAAGTTGAAAAGAGTTCCAGCATTTGGAAAAAAGTTCACTAATTTAGAAAACAAAATTGGTGAATTTTAGAAAATGTTCACGAATTTAAATAGAAATAAGTTTGGGTTAGTGGAAGGTTCTGTCTCTGAGTACCTTTTTTCGACATCGTTTAAATGACCAAACTTTTTCTAGGGCTTCGTATCACCATTCCAAGGCACCATGCCATGTTTTTGTGATTTAGAAAATTCTGCATTTTCAAATAATGCTCGTGCTTTCAAAATTTATTTGGAATTTAGAAAATAATCCTGTATTCAAAAAAGTTCTACAAAAATAGATAAAATGTTCGCAGAAATTCAAAATAATTTTGTTTCAAAATGTTGTTCTTATTTCTTATTTTTTGCTTCAAATTTCAAAATTCGTAGTGTTTTTTTAAATGTTTGTGTTCAAAATTTTGTTTGCTATTTTAAAAATATGTTCGTGTTATGACATTCTGAGCAATTTTGAAAGATATGAACAATTTTTTGACACGTTTGTACAATTTTTTTAAATGCAAATATTTGTACTTTATGAAGAACATTTAAAAAATTAGAATAGTTTTTGAAATTTTGAACAAATTTTATAAGTATGAACTTTTTCGAAAAAGAAAAAATAAAAAATAAAAAAATAAAAAGAAAGAGTGATAAAAGGATCGTTTAACATTGGGCGGGCCCAGCCACGAACTGAAGTAGAAGAAAACAAAAAGAAGAAGAAAATAGGCACAAGCATTAGGTTGTCCTAGACTCTTAGTTGGTTTGAATGGTTTTCCTAGACTAATAGGGGTCTTGAGTTCGATTAGAAAGAAAAAGGGAATGCCCCATGAGTTTCTCTGTATCGTTCCAATTTTACCTGATGTCCCCGAAGGGACTGATTTCCCTTTGAGCCTTGTTTGTTTAGAGTGTACGTCCTCGGCCTTGTGATTGGTTGTACATATGTTTATTCTTTGAGGCGCCAGTTCGCTTTGAGGGAGTGACACATTAACATTTTTTTTGAGCCTGGATGTATTCAAAGGGTTCATTAAGTGTTGATGCTAACATATTTTGCTGATTGCTGTTTGTTTTATCCAACTTAACCAACTATTGTTGTAAGGACGAGGGGTGTGCCACTTTGTGTGTGTTTTTCCCCCATTGTGGCGCTCAGCAGCGTCCTTGCTGGACTGGCAGATCTTGCCGCGACACTCACTGGAGTTTACCGATCCCAATTGTTGTTGTCGAGCTGTGGCCGGACATCAGGATTGTCCTCACTTTCTACTGCTATAGAAGATCAATAGGCAAATCGGCAAGTTAATCAATTAATTGATTGATTTATCAGTTTATCAGCCACTAGGTGACCCTATGAGTAGGGATTAATCTACAAGGTGGTTAATCGGACGGATTCTTGAACATAGTTCAAGGATCGCCTCCGGTGCCCTTATGGTTGTCGTGGTACTTCAATTCGCTCGTGTCCCATGTGTCGTGAGCTTGCAAGACAACACGCATCAGGGGCACCCTGTTGAGAGAGAATACTTTGGCAATGCAACTCAATGTATTGATTGGTGCATAACACATATATATGGGTGTATAAGGTGGGCCTCTACCTCAACTATGCAATGACTAGGAGGTGGGCCAGTCGAAGCATCGCCGGAGACGCAAAGACTGGACCTGAACTCCTCGAAAACGGAAGTAGGCAGTCCCTTCGTCATCACATCGGTGAACTGCTGCGCCATCGGAACGTGAAGGACCCGGATGCGCCCAAGAGCCACTTGCTCGCGAACAAGTGAATGTCGAGCTCAATGTGCTTCGTTCGATGATGGTGGACGGGGTTGGCCGAGACGTTGTCGCAGTAGACGAGCGTGGCCTTGTGAACTTCACAAAGCAACTCCTGGAGCAGCTGGCGAAGCGAAGAGCATTCGGCAACGACATTGGCCACTGCCCGATACTCCGGCTCGGCACTCGAGCGGGAGACCATGGGCTGTCGCTTGGACGACCACGAGATCAGTGACGGCCCAAGGTAGACGAGCGCCGTGTGTCCGGGCAACCAACCTAGTCCGCATCAGAGTAGGCGACGAGGTAGGTGGAGGCGGAGGCCGTCAACGTGAGTCCCAAGGACGGGGTGCCGCGTATGTAGCGGAGGATACACTTCACCAAGGTCCAGCGAGAGTCGCATGGAGCGTGCATATGAAGACAGACCTGCTGAACAGCATACTGCAAATTAGGGAGCGTCAGGGTCAGGTACTGCAGGGCGCCCACGATAGAGCGATAGAAGGCCGCATCGGATGCGGGAGAGCCCTCCGGAGCTGAAACCTTGGCTTTGGTGTCGAGAAAAAAATCTCGCGTGTACATCTGGACATCCTATGGCCGCACACAAAATTTTGGTGAAAAAGGACATTTTTTGTGGCATGTGTGAAAAGAATAAAAATTGCCTCGTGAATAGCTGTAATCAAGCATCGAAAATTGTCTTTTTTACACAAGCCACAAAAAATGTCCCTTTTCACCGAAACTTGGTGCACCCACATATAATGTCCGGATTTATATGTGGTATTTTTTCTTGAATCTTTTTAACTTTATAAAATTTGTATTTAGACAATGGGTGCATATACACCTATGAGCCAAAGTGAATTTCCGCTCCTCACCATCCCAACATAAGTGACTCAACTTTATACTAAGTTTGTACTTTTTTTCCGGATGAATACTAAGTTTGTACTAAAGTTAGTAGAAACTTAAAGTCACTTATTGTGGGACGAAGAGAGTATTACTTATGTATTAAAACAGAGGGAGTAACTTTTTAATCATGGAATAAGAGGCGGTTGAGAGCACATCAATAAATTTGTTGCATGACATGATATATCATGAGCAAGTAGACTATGCTCATGGGTAGCTCACATCAAGGGTCGAGAGATATCTCCACATATTTTTCTCCTGTATATTGATAGGAGTGTGCTATATAAAGATAGTAAGTAAAATACATTACTAGTCCTAAAACTGTTCGAGCAGTGTCAGGATAGCCCCGATGCTATGAAAATGCACATCTGGATCCTAAAAGT